>NW_008352891.1:6232366-6255273 GCF_000622305.1 Nannospalax galili
TTCCTCCCCCCCCCTCGCCTCCCCCTTTCCTCTTTTGTGGTGCATCAGTAGCATTGGGTTTGTGATGTTAGATTACTTATTCTCTCTGGGCCTTTGGGGATGTTTTGTGGAGATCCTACAATAAGTCACTCAGCACAGCACCTAGTAGGGAAAATTCAGAAACTGTTGAACAAGGTGGTTGACTAAATAAATGATCATCTTTCTTGAAAGTTTCCATTGGTACCCCCTAAGCTTTTTTTTTGATTAGCTGGGTCACCAGAACCATTCATTGGTGGGAAAGTGATTAAGGCCTTCTGAAACAGCTTTCTTCTGGTTTAAGTTTAAAAGGAAATTTCATTAACACAAAATGGTTAGCAAGTGAAAGAATCTTGAAAGAATATTGATTAAACTTGCGTCCATCAGATAGCACATGCCTACATTCTTTCTTCAGGGTTCCTTAAGTATTATACAACAGTAATGGATTATTTCCTTTGATTACCCTGTAGAAACTGCTCTTTCCTAGTCTGTATTTTTCTTTTATCTTCCTTCATTGTCCACAACACCAACTTCTTTTTCTTTTCCATTCCCTCCCTCCTTCTGTCCTTCCTTTGGAGGCAGAGCCTTACTATATATATACTTCACTTTGACCTGAAATTTGCTGTGTAGCCCAGGCTGTCCTCAAACTCAAGCTCTTCCTGCCTTAGCCTCTAGAGTGCTGAAATTACTGGTATGTGACCCCAGGCCCAATTCTGAGATATATTTTCTTGTGGATTGTCTGTGTCTGTGCCTTACTTTATTAAAATGAGCGTTCAGTTGGGCAAGGTCTTTGTTTCATTACTAATGTATTTCAGCATTTAGACTTTAGTGCCTAGTTGTGGATATTTAGGGGAATACGAAGGAGAAAACCACAGGATTGATTCCTTTTCTAAAAATTTATTTTTTAAGGCTGGACATGGTAGCATAGGAAGGCCTGTAAGCCTAGCACCTGGGAGGCGGAACACTAAGATCAGGAGTTCAAGAGCACTCTAGGCTATATAGCCAGTTTGAGGCTAAGGACAACCTGGGCTTCAGTGTGAGGGGTCTTAGAAACCAGAAACAAAAAATGCTTGTAATCCTAGCACTTGGGAGACTTGCATTCCTGGCTAGCAAAGCTACCATAGTACAACTCTGCCCCGCCCCCAATACAGTTACTTTAAATTTTTGATTGACATAAAACCACAATGCATGTTTATACCATGATTCTTTTAAAAGGTCTAAGTGAGCCGGGAGTGGTGACCCATGCCTTTAGTCCCAGCACTCAGGAGGCAGAGGCAGGCGCATCTCTGTGAGTTCGGGTAGCCCCAGCTGGCCTGGAACTTACTATGTAGACCAGGCTGGCCTTGAACTTAGAGAGATCCACCTGCCTCTGCCTCCCAAGTGCTGGGTTTAAAGGTGTGCATCACCATGCCCAGCCCAAAACTATGTTTTTAAAGTTAAAGACATTTTGAGGTAGACATGGTGGTGTACACCATGGGAAGGAAGAGGTAGGTGGATCTCGGAGTTCAACCAGCCTGGTCTATATCCATAGTGAGTTCTAGGCCAGCCAGGGCCATATGAAACAAAATAATTTTTAAAAACAAAAAGCCTTTAAAAATTTTTTTAGTATTATTTTTTATTTTATTTTATGTGTGTGAGTGTATTGCTTGCATGTATGTGAGTGCACCTGTGTCGTGCAGTGTTGCAGAGGTCAGAAGACGGCTTTGGATTCCCCTGGAACTGGAGTTGAGGACAGTTCATAGCCGTGATGTGGGTGCTGGGAACCGAACCCGGGTCCTCTACAAGAGTAGTCAGTGCTCTTAACTGCTGAGCCATCTCTTCAGCCCCGAAACAAAATTATTTTTAAAAAGAAAAAGGCTTTAAAAATTTATTATTATTTTTTGGTCTTTTTGAGACAGGGTCTCCCTGTAGCCCCAGCTGGCCTGGAACTTGCTATGTAGACTAGGTTGACCTCAAACTCACAGAGATCTGCCTGCCTTTGCCCCTGCCCCCCCCCCCCGCCCCCAGTGCTGGGTTTAAAGGTGTGTACTACCATGCCTGGCCAAAAAAAAAAAAAATCTTATTTTGGAGGCAGCAGCAGAGATTCTGTTGATGAAAAATGTTGATTAGAATAGCATAGCGTGGTGGCCCATGCCTTTAGATCCCATTACTTGGGAGGCAGAGGCAGGTGGATTTCTGTGAGTTTGAGGCCAGCCTGGTCTACATAGTGAGTTCCAGGACAGCTGGGGCTACAGGGAGACCCTGTCTCAAAAAGGCCCCCCCCCCAAAAAATAGCATATTCTTTATTATAGTAACTCTTCTATCCCAAAGAAAAACTTATTTCTGCTTTTTCTCAATTGGGGGCAAGTGATCTTTGCTCTTTTTAGATGGTGACCTGATCTAGTAAAGCAGTTCATGCTGATTTCCTTCTAGGGATTGATTCTCTCTCACAGCCCCACAGTGTCAGTAGGTTGATGCATGGTATCTGTGGAAGGGAGCAAAGACAGGGAGGGACACCACCACTTCCACTTCCCCTCTCTTTTTGGAGACAGAGTCTTGCTGACAAGTGTAGATTGGTCTGGGACTCAGGTTTGGGTTTGGGGATTGTTTTCCTGCTTTTGGTTTCTTTGGCTGTTACCACATTTGTTCTTTCTCATTACATATCCATTTCTAAGGAATTGATGTAGCACAGTTTGATCTTAGACATTAAATTTTTTTTGACTTATTTTATAAGGTGTTGGATCCCCTGGAACTGGAGTTATGGATGGTTGTTAGCTGCCATGTGGGTGTTAGGAACTGAACCTGGGTCCTCTGTAAGAGTAGCCAAATGCCCTTTACCCCACTGAGACATCTCTCTAGCCCCGGATCTTAGACATTTTATTTTATTATTTTATTTTATTTATTTTAATTTTATTTTATATTTTTGGTCTTTTTGAGAACAGGGTCTCCTTGTAGCCCCAGCTGGCCTAGAATTCACCATGTAGACCAGTCTGGACTTGATCTCACAGAGATCTGCCTATCTCTGCCTCCCAAGGGCAGTTATTAAAGTGCCACCACACCTGGCTTAATCTTAGACCTTAAATGCCCAAGCTTGAAATATCTTTTATCTTGAAGTTATATACTGTGGTTTTCTTTTATTAGTGTCTTATATCAGTTCATGATCAGAGTTCCCCAGTTATTTCAGATATCTTTCCATGGCTAACTTGTTTGACCTAGGGTCCAAAAAGATTCCTACATTGTAATTGTCTGTTGTGTTCTTAAATCTCTTAGGTCTTTGCCCCTCCCTTCTTTCATATGCTGTTTATTTCCTGGAGAAACTAGGTCATTTGTTCTGCAGGAATTCTAATGTTCTAGGTGTGGAATCTTTTTATGTCCTAGGAACTTGAACTTAGATCTTCATTAGGTTTGGGTTCAAATTTTTTATAAGAATACTTGACTTGTAAGCCGGGTGTGATGATGCACACCTTTAATCCTAGCACTTGGGAGGCAGGGGCAGGGGGATCTCTGTGAGTTCGAGGTCAGCCTGGTCTATATAGCGAGTTCCAGGCCAGTTGGGGCTACAGGAGACTCTGTCTCAAAAAGACCAAAAAGAAAAAAAGAATTTGTTGTGGTTGGGCATTTGGATACCTCAAATTTATGGTCTGGCACAATTGACTGATAGGTTTAGGTGCTAATAACATTTTTTTTTAAAGATTTAAAAAATTGTGTGTGTATGCGATGTATGTGATGTGAGTGCTTGTGCACAAGTATGTGCAGGTGCCTGCAGAGGCGAGAAGAGGGTGTTGGATCCCTTGAACTGGAGTTACAGGCACTTGTAAGCTTCCTGATGTGGGTGCTGGGATCTGAACTCAGGGCCCCATGATTGAGCAACCCGCTAATAACCTTTTTACCTTTATTTCAGAGAAGCTTGATTCTTTGCTCTCAGACTACGATATCCTCTCTTTATCTAATATCCAGCAGCACTCCATAAGGAAAAGGGATCTACAGGCCTTGACACACTTAGAAACACTACTAACTTTTTCAGCTTTGAAAAGGTAATTAGAATTATACATAGAATAATGTTGGGGCAATGCAGGGTTTGGGGCTTGGTTTGGCAAAAACAGTTAAAAGGGTATCTACAGAAATCTTAGGAAATTCTTAAAGATTTGTAATTGATGTAATTATACTTGATTCTAATATGGTGCAGTGCCTATTCTAAAATCCATACTGATAAATATTTTAAAGTAAATGGGTATCCCAAAAATTACTGATGGTTAACAAATATGTTTATGAAATTCTAACAACAATTTTTGGTTAATTGAATGCATATAATAGTTTACATTTTTGGTGCTATAGTAGAACTATTGTCAATAATCTAAATATTTTTATCTTACATATGAAGACATAAAGATTTAATGATAAAGGTTTTGCTGAGGATCCCACATGGTGGGCTAGGTCTAAAGTTTAGTGTTATTTCTGGTCTAAGTTCCTCTAACTTCATAAAATAGATTGATTAATATGGTCTATTTGGGCAACAATTTTAATATGACATGTTTTGAATATTTAAATCTGTTCAGTAATGGCAGGCCTTGTTCTAAGTTGAAATTTAAAAGTATTTAGAAAGAGCAGTAGGAGAATATTAATGGGCTGAATTTTTTAAATTCACTGGCTAGGACTTTATTACATTAAAAAAAAATACAAATAACATTACCAGTGTTTTCTAAAAAAACAAAACCCCTAGCCCCAGCAGCTCCCAAAGACTGGACTCTACTCTTTGTCCCAACACATCTATTAAAGAGCCAGTGATAAGTAGCAGAGATTTATTCATTGTGGCCAAATTAGGAAGAGGAACAAATAAAAGGGTCCAGTGACACCCTACCCCCAGTCTGTCTTTTAAGGCACCAACATGAGCTTTCAATTTAAGCAGAGAAACAACTGGTTCAAGGGGTGAAAAGTATGTATAATTAAGCAGTTCTGGTCAGGATGTGATCCTGACTGTCACTGTCTCAGTTCTGGTTCTGCATGGTGGTCCAAAGAATCCCTTATTGGCTGTCATCATGTGAGTGCATTCAGTCTGATTCCTACAGTATGATTACTTTTGTTCCAGGATGCAGCCTCACTTTCCTGGATTATTGCCCTCATCTAAGCTGGTAGGGGTCTCTCCTGTAAGGGTTTGTTCTTCCTGAAAACACAGGGTGACTTGTGGCCCCAAGTGTGGGGTAAATGCTTTTTAACATAAACACCTACTAAGTGCCTGTTTCAGTAATACATTCACCTGATTTAAAAGTCAAAATACCCCATAAGTAATGGGGCAGAGTTTAGTTGTCTATAGAGTGCTTATCTAGCATATATACAGTCCTGTGTTCTATCACTAGTACTTCTCACCCCGCAACCCCCTGCAAAAGTCTCATAGCAAGTATAGTATGTTTTCATTTCCTAACTCATTCATGTTTCCCAGACTCAGAAGTTTCCTATTTGTAAACTTCTAAAAGATTTTAGTGTATATTTTTTGCAAATAGATTTATGCATCTCATCTCTGAGTTCTGTATTGGTGGATTTAACTAACCACAGATCAAATATATTTGAAAACAATTTCATATGTATTGAACATGTACAGAATTCTTCTTGTCATTGTGTCCTGAAAAGTACAGTATTTTAATTTAATTTAATTTATTTATTTAAGACAGGATCTACTATGTAGCCCTGGCTGACTTGTAACTCACTGCATAGACCAGGCTGCCCTTGAACTTGCAGTGATCCTCTGCCTCTCAAGTGCTAAGATTACAGCATGTGATACTTACTACAACTGGTTTTTATATGGCTGGGGAAGCCAGGCCCTTATGCATGCTAGTTAAGCACTCTACCAACTAAGCTACAACCCTCCCCCCTTCCAGTATACTAGGTTTTACAGCATTTAATTTTTACTTTCTGAGAAGGTAGGGTATCTCATAGTTTGATTTACATTTTATGTGAAATTGAGCATCTTTTCATTTGTTTTAGTTTTTTGTGAATTGCCTTTTCATGTGCTTTGACCATTTTTCTGTTAGATTTACCTTTTGGCTACTGAATTGTAGTATTGCTTCATACATTAAGGAAATTGGTCTATTGTTGCATGTTACTGATATTTTGTGCAAAAAAATTTTACTTTTTCCCGACTATTGCCATAGCTGTATGTTTTTTTCACGTGACTTCTTTTGACTGGATTTTATGTAAAGTAGCACAGTACGGGTTCGCTAGCTTCCAGCCAGCAGCAGATCTGAGCAGGGTGATGATTGCTGCAGTCATCAGGTGCTTACTTTGTATTATTTATTCTGTTAGCACTTGACATGATCGTCATTGGTTCTCACCATTCTCTGCATGGCTCTTCCCCTTTTGTAGATGTATATATGCACACATATGACTCATAGACATTAGGTAATGTGCCCAAACTTATTTAGCTACTAGATGGCTATATGTACACAGGTCCAACTCCAAAGTTAGCTCTTTCTGCAGTCCTGGGGAGAGTTTGGGGAAGGAAGGGAGATAGGAGCAAGAAATGGTTAGTAGCAGGGGAGGAGGACAGAAGAACAAAGCTTAGCTTCTCTCTCTGTAGATCTCAAGTGGCTTGTAGAATCCTTACCTATTATCAGGTCACATGCTTCCATAGCTTTACATATTTATATTTCTTTCATGTTTCATAGATGACTTTGATTCATTAAGAATATGTTAATATTCACTTCTCACTGTGTAAAGAAGCAGCAAAGTTTATTTTACAGTTTTGATCTTACCTATTTAATAGGAATTGCATCTAACAGCTTATGAAAATGTTATACTGTGTGCTTCAAAATAGGCTATTTCGTGTCAGATGTGGTGGTACATTTTTATCCTAGCACTTGGGAGACAGAGGCAGGCTGATTGATCTCTGTGAGTTCAAAGCCAGCCTGGTCTACATAGCCAGTTTTAGACCAGCTGGGCCTACAGGGAGACCTTGTCTCAAAAAACCAAAAACAAACAAACAACCCTCCCCCCCCAAAAAAAACCCCACAAAACAACCTATTTTATCTAATCCTCATGCTGTATTCACTTAGTAGATTTTTTTTTTTTTAATTTGTAATTTGTAGATGAATGGTTTGGTTCTGAGGTTAAGGCCAAGGTCAAACAGTAAATAAAGGTAGAATTTGAACCAAGGTTTTCAGATTCCAAATTGAATACTCTTTTTTTTTTTTTTTTTTTTTTTTTTTTAGCCTGCCTTGAGAGCATGAGGGATGTAACCATTTGTCCTGGAGAATGATAGAATATTTTTTTTGTCTATTTCTGTAGAGTAAAAAATAACTCTGGCTAGCTGAAACAATCAGGGCGTATGATGGTTGACCTTGCCTTTCAGAAGTCACTGCTGCTTGATTGATGGAAAATGAGAAGATTCTCTCTTTTTTTTTTCTGTCTTTTGGAGACAGGGTCTCCCTGTAGCTCTAGCTGTCCTGGAACTCACTATGTAGACCAGGCTGGCCTCGAACTCACAAAGATCCGCCTGCCTCTGCCTCCCAAGTGCTGGGATTAAAGGCATGCGCCACCACGCCCAGCCAGTTCTCTTTTTTTAAGTAGTAGTGGAAGGCAAAAATAATTTAAACCAAGATTACATTAGATTCTAATGTGACTATAGCGATAAATACCCAAAGACGAGTTGAGGTAGTTTTCTGAAAAAGGAACCTTGTTTAAAATTTGCCTCTAAGTTATATTTCCCGTTTGGTACAAATAAAGAAATACTTATTCTATAGTAATGAAAAAGCTGTAAAAATTGTTTTAATTCTTCTTGATAGTGTTGCCAGATTTTTTAAAAAATTTATTTTAAATTTTGTGTCTGTGTGTGTCTATGTATGTGAATGAAGGATCTCTTGGAGCTGGAGTTACAGGCAATTGTGAGCCACCTGACATGGGTGCTAGGAGCTAAACCAGGGTCCTCTGCAAGAGCAGTACACATTCTTAACCGCTGAGCCACCTCTCCAGCTCCTCAGAATTACTTTTTGAAAAACTTAAATGTTTTTCCTGAAAAATGAAACAGCTCAGATTGAGGGTGACTAAAACTGATTAAGAAATGAAAATATTATGTCCCACAAAATGGGCTGCTGAAAATAGGAAAGTAATGTTAATTCAGACTGGTTAGCACTGGTCTGTTATTACTGTAAATTCTTGAAAGTCAGAAAGACAAGTTTCTAAGCAAATTAACTTCATATAGTTTGGGAGAGTAAAGGAAGATATATATATATATATTTGGTCTTTTTGAACCAGGCCCAGCTGTCCTGGAACTCACTATGTAGACCAGGCTGGCCTTGAACTCAACAGAGATCTGCCTGCCTCTGCCTCCCGAGTGCTGGAATTACAGGCGTGTGCCATCACGCCCAGCAGGAAGATATATTTTAACTGACATCCTATTTAGTGGTTTTCTAGCTCAACCCTAAGTTTGGAAAAATTTAAAAAGCACAAATTTTACCATTACTTGATCTTTGTTGTTGTTCTTTGAGGCAGGGTCTCCCTTGTAGCCCCAGCTGGCCTGGAACTCTCTATGTAGACCAGGCTGGCCTTGATCTCACAGAGATCTGCCTGCCTCTGTCTCTGGGGTGCTGGGATTAAAAGGCATGTGCCACCATGCCCAACTTTGGTCTTTATTTTTATTAATTATTATTAAAAAGATTTTATGCACACAAGCTCATGTGTGCTGGTGTATGCATTCCACAGCAGGTGTGTAGAGGTCAGAGGACAGTCTCAAGGACAGTCTCAAGTGTTGGTCCTTGCTTTCCACTTTTTAAAAATATATATTTTAAATATTTTATATAGCATTTTTATTTTATGTGTATGAGTGTATTGCCTATATGTATGTAAATACCCCCATGTCATGCAATGCCTGCAGAGATCGGAAGAGGGAATCAGATCCTCTGGAACTGGAGTTACAGATGGTTGTTAGCTGCTATGAGGGTGCTGGGAACTGAACCTGGGTCCTCTGCAAGAGTAGCCAATGCTTTTAACCGCTGAGCCATCTTTCCAGCCCCATATATATACACATTTTTTTAATTGAGTTTTTGTACATTTCATATAGTACATCTTAATCATATTTAGACCCCCTCTCCTATCAGCACCCCCACCATAGCCCTTCCCCACTGGATTTCATGCATTCTGTCATATATGTTAAGGCTTATTGAGTCAAATTTGTGTCTCCGGGTGTGTCTCAGTGTGAGTTCATCCACCAGAGCCTGGTCAGCTTATCTGGCATCACTCCCTTAAAGAAGACCAACTTTTCCTCACCCAGATCAATTGCCAATAGTTCTTCAGCTGAGGTTGGGGCTTCTTAGCCATTTTCCCAGTTCTATGCTGGTTTTTTGTCTGGTTTGAGTTTGCATGAGTCTTGTATATGTTGTCACCATTGCTGTAAGTTCATATGAGGAAGTTCCCAGCTGCCTGGAAAACTCTTCCTTCCTTGTGGCCATCTACCACTCCTGGCTTTTATAGTCTTTCTGCCCCCCTCTTTCACAGTGATCCCTGAGCCCTAGTGGAAGAGGTTTAATATAGAAATCCTATCCAGGGACACACCCTCTGCAGTCTCTTATTCTCTACATTTTTTGCCTTCCACTTTGGGTTCTGGATTCCAACTCAGGTCCTCACCTTTGCATGACAAGCACTTTACTCGCTGAGTCATGTCCCCAGCCCCAACAGAAGATTCTTCATGTAGAAAATTCACAATGCAATTGCTATGACTTTTCCCAGGAAGAACATTAAAAATAATATTATGAATCATGGAGAGCTTTAAAATTAAATAATAGGGATGCTTTTCTTTTCAAAATTCCCAGAAGAACTAAAGGTGTAAAAAAAATAATGATAATATCTAGGAAGACACATTTTTGGAGAGCAGAGGAAATAGTCCAAGGTTTTATGAAATAATGCATTGTCTCTCTTTTTCTCTAACTATTAAAAAACATACAAGCAAAACTAAAATAGCCTTGTATGTTCAAAAAGTTAAAAATACTTGTTGCTGTGGAGACACTCCCAGTCTGGATTCCTTCCTGGCGGTTGAAAGACTTATGTAGACTCGTAGGAAAGCAACATTTCATATTTTCAACACCATAGCTGACAAAATTTGTTCCTGTGACTGAGATGAATAGTGTACCTTTCTTTGCCTTGGGTGTTAATGGGCACATTGAAAGGGGTCTGTAAATAATCACTGTAAAAATCTGGCTCACCACTCTGAATTTTTAATGTCAGAATAAAAATGCCTAGAAAACAGAAAAGAATATTAAGCCATGTAGAGAACATAAAAATTTGTTTTTATGTCTGCATTTAGAAGGTTGGTGTTTATTTCCCTAGTTGTAATTATGGATTAAGTTTTTTCAAGAGTTTTTTGAGGAGGGTCCAAGTATGAGTGCTTTTATATTGTATATTTATTTATGTGTGTGTATGTGGGTGAGTGTGCCGTGGCATGCCTGGGAGTTGATTCTGTCTGTCTGTCTGTCTGTCTGTCTTTTTTGAGACAGTTTCTCCCTGTAGTTCCAGCTGGCCTGGAACTTACTTTGTAGACCAGGCTGGCCTTGAACGGACAGAGATCAGAGATCTGCCTGCCTTTGCCTCCCAGGTGCTGGGATTAAAGGCATGCGCCATCACGTTGGGCATTTGTTCTCTTTTTTATCACCTCAGCCTCACTGATCAAATTCAGGTTGTCAGGCTTGGAAGCAAGCATGTTTACTTGTGAGCCATCTGGCTGCCCCCCCACTTAAAAATTACTTTCTTTTGGTTTGCTCAGGTTTTATAACTAAAGATACTGGTCCATTGTCTTTATAGGAAAAGTACTGCTCAAGTACCTAGTAAAATATTAGTGACAGGGCTGGAGAGACTGCTCAGTGATTAAGCACACTTCCTAATCTTTGAAGGGATCTGATACCCTCTTCGGGCTTCCATGGGCACCTGCACACACATGCATATACACAAAACAGACACTAATAATAAGTCTTTTAAAAATTATTAGTTATCACTTGGGTGGATATTTATTCTTGTCATCTCCTAGATTTAGAAAAGTTTAATGAAATAAATATTAGTCTTCTTTTTTTTTTTAATCTTTAAACTGTGAATACATTCTCTCTTTAGGCATTTTAAATTATACCTGACATCAAGTTCTGAACGCTTTTCACAAAACTTCAAAGTTGTGGTGGTGGATGGTAAAGATGAAAGCGAGTATACCGTGAAGTGGCAGGACTTCTTCAGTGGACATGTGGTTGGTTAGTATGGAGCTTATATTTGCCCTGTTTTTAAGGAGTTATGTTTTGTGCTAGTCACTCTTAGCTGTGACAGAATACCTGACATAAATAACTTAAAAAGAAAAACTTTATGTTAACTCATGGTTTCAGAGGTCTGAAGTAAGCCAGAACATCATGGTGGCAGAACTCTGTGGTAGAGGAGGCTACTCACCTCATGGTGGCCAGGAAGCACAGAGAAAAGAGAAGGACATGCCCCCAGTGACCTTCTTTCTCTAATCGAGCCCCATCTCCTTACTAGTCATCTCCATTCTGTCATATATCAGTGGGTTAATGCCTTGATGATGATAGAATCCACATGGTATCTAATCACCTTTCCCAAAACTGAACTGGCCACTAAACTTAATTTTTATGGGATATCTTCAAATTCAGATCATAATAGGTCTAACTTAATTGCATAGTCTTTTTTTTCTGGTGGATGATAGGGAAAGAGGTATCATAGTGTGCTGTATGATTTTATTTGAACTATGTAAGTTTGGAAGCAGAAACCTGCGAATAGGGGGAAATAGGTATCATCTAGCATATCATATTAATTGGCTAGCATCTCTTGCTCCCTCCTTCCTTCCCTCCTTCTCTCCTAAATAACCCAGGCTGGCCTCAAACTCTGTCTTCCTCCTTCTGCCTCTCAGTGTTGTATTGTACCACACCTGGCTAAAGTTTACTTTTTACTTTTTCTGCAATAAGAATTGAACACTCCAAATTACGTAATGTTAGATCTATGTATTCTAAAGACCTATATATTCTAAATTGTGCTTCCTTAGTTCTTTTTTGAGACAGGGTCTCACTGTGTAGCCCAAGCTGGCCTACAGCTCATGAAAATTCTTCCTGCCTCAGCCTCCTGAGTGCAGGGATTACCAGCTCTTCTTCCTACCCAAATTTAGGTAAAGCTAGCAGAAGAAAATCTATAGGTTTGTTTGTTTGGGGAAATGAATGGATTTCAAATTACTTGCGTTTGCTCCTTAGCTAAGATTAAGGTTGGAATTTCGAAGCTTTTTTTCAAGAGCCCTTTTTTTTGTTGGCAGAGCTTTTACATTACCAAGGTTAATTCTAATCTGATGAAGGATTTCCTTGATTTTTACTGTCAACAATGAATAGTTTATTATTTGATAAAGTTATTTTTTATATTTATTCATTTGTGTGTATGCTTGCTTGCATGAGTGATATACGTATCAGAGGACAACTTTCAGGAGTCCCCATGGGGTTCCTGGGGATTCAGCTGAGGTCATTGGGTTTTGCCACAGTGGCCTTTACTACTGATTCATCTTGCTGGCCCTGCTAAAAAATTTTTTTGGTTGCTTTTAAACAACTATTTTATTTATTATCTTTATTTTCTGTGTATGAGTGTTTTGTTTGTGTGTATGTAAGTGCACCACATTCATGCAATGCTCCACAGAGGCCGGAAGAGGGTGTTGGATCCTCGGGAAGAAGAGCAAGTGTTCTTACCTGCTAAGCCATCTCTCCATCTGCCTCTGCCTCCTGAGTGCTAGGACTTGAGGTGTGTGCCACTAGAGCTGATGCTAAAAATATTTTTAATAATAAAAATATCTTTTTTTCCCCCCAAGGTGAGCCTGACTCTAAGGTTCTAGCCCATATAGGAGATGATGATGTTACAATAAGAATCAATACAGATGGGGCAGAATATAACATAGAGGTAAGTCTACATGTGAGAGGTTTTTTGTTTGGTTTTTATTTGTGGATAGGAGGTTGAGACAGGGCAGTCCAAGCTGGCCTCTGTGTGGCTAAGGTTGGCCTTGAACCCCTGGTCCATCTTTCCTTCCTTCCTTCCTTCCTTCCTTCCTTCCTTCTTTCCTTCCTTCCTTCCTTCCTTCCTTCCTTCCTTCCTTCCTCTTTCTCCCTTTCTCCCTTTCTTCCTTCCCTATTTTCAGTAGCTCATCTCTCTGAAGCTTCTTAGCAGTTTTTTAAGATGCAAAGGCAAACTAGGTGTGATGGCTCACACTTTATAATCCCACCACTTGGGAGACTGAGGCAGGAGGATTGCTATCAGTTCAAGCCAGCTTGGGCTACATAGGGAAAGCCTATCTATCTTTAAAAACCTAAATGAATAATCCTAAATGTTGGAGTTACAGTCTGTGGCCACTTTGTGTGATGCTGGTGATAGAGCTCAGGGCCTCTGTATGCAAGCCGAGTGCCGTACCATTAAAAGATTTACTTATTTTTATGTGTGTGAATGTCTGAATGTATGTATGTGCGTCCATGTGTTCCACAGAGGCCAGAAGTGGGTGTCAGATCCCCTGAAACTAGACTTATAGGTGGTTCTGAGCCACTGTGTGGGTTCTGGGAACTGAGCCTGGGTCCTCTGGAAGAGAAGCAAGCACTCTTAACTACTGAGCCATCTCTCCATTCCCTGTTTTCATTTTCTTGATGGAGAATTTATATATATGTATATATATATTTGTAAAGTTTTTATACACACACACACACACACACACACATGTATTTTTTTTTTCCCATTCTCCACAGCTAGGACAGAACATTTGTTTTATAAAAATGAAAATATCCTCTTGACTTGAATAAACTTTGGTGCACAAGTTGTCATTTACTGTGGCCTAGCAACATTATAAATACAGACTTTTAAAAATTATTTTTATGCCAGGCATCGTGGTGCACACCTTTGATCCTAGCACTCGAGAGACAGAGGCAGGTGGATCTCTGTGAGTTCCAAGCCAGCTGGGGCTACAGGGAGACCCTGTCTCAAAAAAAAAAAATTAAAAAAAAAAATTTTTATGATGCTGAGGGTTAAAGACGCAGATTTGAAAAAACAACAACAACAAAAAACAAAACCCAAATTGCTTTCCCTAAAACTCATGGAAGGATTCAGCATATCATTAAATGTTTTCAATCACCTCTCATAAAAACTTTTTCTTATGTATAAAATCTAGCATGGCAAAAAGATATTTCTGAATTGTTAAAGAAAAGCCAATGAAAACATCACATTTACAGAAACACCCCCCTTTATTGCAGTGTCACCACCACCTGTAACAGTGCCAGAACAGAACAGTAGTTACATATTTTAAATGAATTTAAATGAAATGAATAGGCATTTTTTTCTTCTTCCTAACTTCTGTGGAGTATTTTTTTTTTAATATACATGAAATTGTGAATAATATGAAGGGCAGACACTCTCCAGAATGGCTATATGATTTTTAAATGGCCTGAAATGTATCCCAAAATTGACAACCTCTTTGTAGTTTGAACAGTATATAGCTTTCTTGCTACACGACTAATCTCTCAGAAGCTATAAAGACTACTTTTTTGTTTGTTTAGAAAGAAACTCCATATGATTAAAACAGAAATTATTCTCTAAGAAATGAATATTGTCTATGAACAAGCAAGGGCTACTGCAAGAATTTTACATTGTGGCCAGGCATGGTAGCACACACCTTTAGTCCCAGTATGCCGGAGGCAGAGGTTAGCCTGGTCTACATAGGGAGTTCTAGGCCAGCTGGGGCTATAGAGAGACCCAGAAAGAAACTCCATATGATTAAAACAGAAATTATTCTCTAAGAAATGAATATTGTCTATGAACAAGCAAGGGCTACTGCAAGAATTTTACATTGTGGCCAGGCATGGTAGCACACACCTTTAGTCCCAGTATGCCGGAGGCAGAGGTTAGCCTGGTCTACATAGGGA
Source organism: Nannospalax galili (assembly GCF_000622305.1). Taxonomy (NCBI): domain Eukaryota; kingdom Metazoa; phylum Chordata; class Mammalia; order Rodentia; family Spalacidae; genus Nannospalax; species Nannospalax galili. The sequence goes on from NW_008352891.1 coordinate 6,247,264, forward strand.
GTTCTAGGCCAGCTGGGGCTATAGAGAGACCCTGTATAGAATTTTACATTGCATCATCTGTATTTTCTGTTTTAGCCACTTTGGCGGTTTGTTAATGATACTAAAGACAAAAGAGTATTAGTTTATAAGTCTGAAGATATCAAGAATGTTTCACGGTTGCAGTCTCCAAAAGTATGTGGTTATATAAAAGCAGACAGTGAAGAGTTACTTCCTGAAGGGCTCATAGACAGAAAACCACCTGAAGGTAAGATTTCAAAAGTATGTTTCAGAAATGACAGAAGCACAGTACAACTGTCTCCAGCAGGAGTGTTTGTTAATTGATTAAAATAGCATGATTATCAAGTAACTATAATATTTGGATTGAAAATAGTTTTGCTACAGAAATTCTTATTTCCTTTTCTATAATAGTTGAAAACATTAGAAAATAATAGGAGCAACAATCTTTTTTAAATTTTATGTGTATGAATGTATTGCCTGCATGTGAGTGTACCTGTGTTGTGCAATGCCGCAGAGGTCAGAAGAGGTCTTCGGATTCCCCTGGAACTGGAGTTAAGGATGGTTCATAGCTGCCATGTGGGTGCTGGGAATCAAACCCGGACATCTGTTTATGTCCTTGCAAGAACAGTCAGTGCTCTTAACTGCTGAGTCATCTCTCCAGCCCCACGGAGCAACAATCTTAATCAAGACTAAAGGAAGAGACAATGGAATGATTTAAGGAAAATTCTTTATTTGCAGCTCTTTAGAAATGCCAAAATAATATTTTTGAAAGGTAGTCTTGCAGAGTATGATGCACACCCTTTAATTCTAGCACTTGGTTGGCAGAAGCAGGTGGATTTCTGTGAGTTCCAGGTCAGCCAGGGCTACATAGTGAGTGCTGTCTCAAACAAAGCAAAACAAACAGAAAAGTAGCCCAAAAAGCTTGTGAGAGATTAAGTTGTCAATCTTGAGGCACATTTAGGGTCATTTAAAAATCATATAACCATTTCGGAGAGGTTCTGTCTTCATTTTTTATTTATTTATTTTTTATTATTTATTTATTTAATTTTTTTTCCTTTTTTTTTTTTTTTGTCTTTTTGAGACAGGGTCTCCCTGTAGTCCCAGCTGACCTGAACTCACTATGTAGACCAAGCTGGCCTTGAACTCACAAAGATCCGACTGCCTCTGCCTGATCCCCGCTGGGACTAAAGGCATGAGCCACCACACCCAGCTTATTTATTTTTTTTAAAGAGGCAAGGTTTCATTCTATTGCTCAGGTTGACTTGAATGACAGGCTCAGGCGATCTTCCTGCCTCCTCCTGAGTATACAGGTGTACACTGTCATGCCACCTTTTTGTTGTCGTTTATGAAGACCTTGAAAAGCCTTAACATTTTAGTATATTGCTAAGTAAACTCTTAGATAATTAGATTATTTGATAAAAATGTTAACAAAGATATTTTAAACCTTTTATTATAAGGATATATTTGTTTGTAACTGCTTGTATCCAGTTTCATTTTAAAAATGTCCTGGTGATTTTGTTTCTACTTGGGTCATTGAGACACCCCAGACTAACAAATGAGCTACATATGCTCATGGATATTTTTCTCTATGTACACATATATGACTATTCATATGTGTGAATATGTGTGTACTTCTGTATAGTCCATAAATATACCTTCACTTGTGGGCAAGACATTAGACAGGCCTGTTTGTGTGAGGGCCATGAAAGTTTCAGCTTAGCATTGATGATCTTAGCAGTACCTCCAAATCCCCAGAATTACTACTCTTTTGTTTGTTTGAGACAGGGTCTTGTTATACAGCCCATGATGGCCTTCAGCTCTCCATCCTCAGACTCCTAAGTGCTGTGATTATAAATGTGTGCCGCCATATGTGGCTCATACCTAGCTTACTTAAGTTTTAATATATGATTACCTTGATATTTTTACTATTACTTTGATTAATTCATGGAGTCCTAAAAGAAAATGACTGGTGGAGTCCTAACCTAGTAATAGATAATTATTTTATTGTATAATATACACTTTAAATTTTTCTTTCTTTTTGTGGTGGTGAGCCTTACATATCCTAGGAGCCTCTTGCTTTTGAATTCTACAATTTAAGACTTTGTACTACTTTTTACTTTTCTATCTTCCTGCAAATTGTTTTTTAACTCAAGATACCATTAAGGAGCCAAATGTGGTAGTGCATGCCTATAATCCCAGCACTTGGGGTGTGGAGGCAGGAGGATCAGGAGTTAAAGGTCATCCTTGACTACATAATGAGTTAAAGATCAGTCAAGGCTGAATGGGACCCAATCTCAACTCTCCCTTTCTGAAAAAGAAAACGATGCCTTTAAGGATACTAAGCTTAAATAATGCTTGTTGCAGAAACACTAGATTTAAAGTGCTACTATAAAAAACCCTCCTTGTTTTGACGAATTTTGATTTAATAGTGCATACAAATTCATATTAGAGTTTGTTCATCGAGTGAAGAGAAGAGCTGAGCCAAATCCTATGAAGAACACGTGTAAATTACTGGTGGTAGCAGATCATCGCTTTTATAAATACATGGGCCGAGGGGAAGAGAGCACCACTACCAATTATTTAGTAAGTATTTGATATTGCATAGGGCAGTTAGACAAATAATTTATGTGGGTGGATAAATTCCAGTCAGAGAAGGCTGTAGTAATTTACCACTTAAAGAAACCATGCCTGTTCCAGGTACTGTTATTTTCTTTTAGTTAATTTGAAGGCAGTTATCTTCGGTTCTTATATTACTATCTGGAAACTAAACTTCAAACTTACGTCAACTCATTTTACTTTTAAGTTACTATTCTCTGTGCATTAGACTTTTATGCACATTAAAATAGAGGGAAAGTTCATAATGTCCTTTTTTTTCTTCCTTTTTTTTTATTATTTTAATTTTTAATGTGTATGCGTGTATTGCCTGCGTGTAAGTGCACCCATGTTGTGCAATGCCCGTGGAAGACAGAAGAGGCTGTCGGATCCCCTGGAACTGGAGTTACGGACAGTTAGCTGCCATGTGGGTGCTGGGATTCGAACCCTGGTCTTCTGCAAGAACAGTCAGTGTTCATAACTGCTGAGCCATCTCTCCAGCCCTATAATGTCCTTTCTTTATACTAGCGAGCACCTAACAAATGTCAGTATCACATGCATAGATTTGTGTTTCAGAATTAAAAATTATTCTTCTTTTCAGTGCTGGTGATCAAATATTTTTTGGTAAATCATGCTTTGCCTCCCTCATGCATGTTAAGCAAGGCCCTTCTACTGAGCCTATCCCCAACCTGATAGGGGACTTTTGAGCTTCAGCTGTTAAATTTTCAAAGTCAGGGAAATCATTTTTCACCAAGTGCCCTCTCCCCCTACCCCCAGTATGACCTTATTCCTCATGGTAACTTGGGAGTGATTTAAATGTTGTCTTTGAGGGAATAAGAGAATGCAACTATTCATGCACCAGCAGCCTTGTACAGTAAAGATGTCTTTCTCACTGCTGTGCCTGTCCCATTCTTTCTGTTTTGTTCATACCCCCCGCCCCTTTCACCCTGCTTTCCTGCTCTTTCTGTCATGTGGATGAATTTATTAGGAGAATAGTGGGAGTCATTGTAATTGTTCCTAAGCAAGAGAGATTGTCGAACATTTTAATCTGGGCTTTTGTATTAAAGGGCTCCTTCTGTTTCTTTGTATAGTACATCATGAATATGAGTGTGATGTAAGGTCTAGTTTTAAAAATTGCATTTCTTATAGTTTAAAGCAAATAACAGTATCTTAGACCTATAACTTACTTTACTACTTCAGAACTTGTACAAACCTTGTCAACCCATTTAAAAAAATATTTTATTTAAAAAATTTTATGTGTATGAGTGTATTGCTTGTGTGTGTGTAAGTGCACCTGTATCCTGCAGTGCCCATGGAAATCAGAAGAGGGCATCAGATTCCCTGGGACTGGAGTTATGGACAATTGTTAGCCACCATGTGGGTGCTGGAAATTGAACCTGGGCCCTCTTCAAGAATAGTCAGTGCTCTTAACTGCTAAGCCATCTCTCCAGCCTCTGTCAACCCATTTTATTTTTATTTTTTATTGTTTTTATTTTATGTATATGAGTGTATTGCCTGAATGTGTGTACGTGCACCCATGTCGTGCAGTGCCCAAAGAAGTCAGAAGAGGATATCAGATCCCCTGGGACTGGAGTTAGCATTTTTGTTCTTTCCCATGTAGTAATTATGCTGTGCCTTTGTGCCCAGTCTTCCTAAATCAGAGGCTGGAAGGAGGAATGGTGGCAGTAGGTACCTCCTTCCTCTGGCCTTCTTTTCCTTACTGTAGAATCTTGTCGGGTAAGGAAATAGAAGTAGCGGGTTACTGGGACTGGGGGAGACAGCTCAGAGGTTACAGAAAGTCACATAAATTCTGGGTAAGTCTGTCAGCCTACCTGTATGTAATTCCAGCCTTTGATGGTGGGGATGGAATCCCCAGAGAAAGCTGGCTAGTGAACTAGCTTTATTGGTAAGCTCTGGGTTTGAAGGACCCTGCCTCAATGAATAAGTAGAAGAGCAGGTGATGATGATGCCCTACAGCATCCTTAGGCCTCCACATGCATGTGTACACACACAAATACACATGCATGCACGTGCACACACAGGCATGCATGCAAAACCATGCATACACCATACACATAAGAAAAATGGGGAGGGGAAAGGAGTTATTGCTTCCATTTTACCTGTTCAAGGAGCACTTATGAGACAGAGTGAAGATAGACTTTTTAAAATGGAATAATTTTCGGTAAATCAATGGATTTTTTCATATTCAAGTTGACTGGAAAGACAGGTTTTTTTTTGGTCTTTTTGAGACAGGGTCTCCCTGTAGCCCCAGCTGTCCTGGAACTCACTATGTAGACCAGGCTGGCCTTGAACTCACAGAGATCCACCTGCCTCTGCCTTCCGAGTGCTGGGATTAAAGGTGTGAACCACCACACCCGGCCTTGGTTTTGTTTTGTTTTTTTATGTGTATGAGTGTATTGCCTGCATGTGTGTAAGTGTACCTGTGTTGTGCAATGCCCACAGAGGTCAGAAGAAGGCATTGGATTTCCTGGAACTGGAGTTACAGTTGTTAGCCACCATGTGGGTGCTGGGAATCGAATCCAGGTCCTCTGCAAGAGCAATCAGTGCTTTTAACCACTGAGCCATCTCTACAGCCCTGGAATGACAGTTTTAAAAAAGCCTGATACTTGATACTTTGGTTCTGTATATTATGTTGCAGAGTGGTAAAGATGTACATAATGTCTTCTTTTTATATACAGATAGAGCTAATTGACCGAGTTGATGACATATATCGGAACACTTCGTGGGATAATGCAGGATTTAAAGGTTATGGAATACAAATAGAACAGGTATTTATCAGTATGTGGCCTTGTGTTAATCCATGAAGTTATATACACTAAATTTTCTTTTCAAAATACAAAAGCTTATCTTTCTTTTTCTTTTTTTTTTTTTTTTTTTTTTAACCTCCTGTAGCCCAAGCTGGCCTGGAACTTGGTATGGATACCAGGCTGGCCTCTATCTCACAGAGATCCACCTGCCTTTGCCTCCTGAGTCTTGGAACTACAGGCGTGTGCCACCTTGACTGACTTGTGTGTTTATATAGATTGTAAGGTTTTCTATCTTGAAGCTTGTTTTAGGCAGAAAAATCTCTTAATGCTGTCATACAGACTTTTATCCCCCATAGTGTTTTCTTTTTTCTTTTTCTTTTGGCCTTTTTGAGACAGGGTCTCCCTGTGGCTCCAGCTGTCCTGGAACTCACTATGTAGACCAGGCCGGCCTTGAACTCACAGAGATCCACCTGCCTCTGCCTCCCTAGTGCTGGGATTAAAGGCGTGCGCTACCACGCCTGGCGCTGTAGTGTTTTCTTAATCTCTGATTAGGCTTCAGTCTTTAGTTATAGTCCTAGTATATATTACTGGATCCTTAGGAAAGTTTACTGAGGACTTTAGTAGAGGACATTTACATGCACAGAGCCAGCAGTTTCTCTTTTTTAAAACATCTTCTGTTTCCTCAGCTGTTAAAGGCATGACCAGCAGTGCTTTGCTAATGTCATCATAATTTTATCTCAGTAAAAATTGTTCTTGCATGCCTTTAATCCCAGAACTTGGGAGGCAGAGGCACGTGGATCTATCTTTGTGAGTTCAAGGCCAGCCTGGTCTACATAGTGAGTTCTAGTACAGCTGGGGCTACAGGGAGACCCTGTCTCAAAAAGACTGGAAAAAAAAAATTGTTCTCAATGATTTTGAAATTGATTATTGCTTTGGACAAATAGACATTTTCATATAATTCTGAATAATTTTTCCAGGTTCTTTATATTGAACCATAGTCTTATAGGCTATATTGTGTAAAATTTAGAGATTAGAAAAAAGGAAACTCAAAAAAACAATTTAGTTTGATTTAGTGGCATATGCCATTAATTCCAGTTCTTGGCAGGCAGAGGCAGGAGGAGCTCTGCAAGTTCCAGGCCAGCCTGGTCTATATAACAAGTTCCAGGTCAGCCAGGACTTAGATAGGCTCTGTCTCAAAAAACAAACCAAACAAATATTTTTGAAATCATGGAATATTTCATGGAATAATCATGGAATCATCAATGAAATCATGTGGAACTTTTGATAGTATTTATAAAACTAAGAGAACTATTGTTCTCTTCCATTTCCTCTAACCTACAGACATCCCTGTCAGTAGTTTCATGTATATTTTCCCAGAGATGTTGTATATAGAGTGTACTTGTATAGGTAAGTCTGTGTTTAACACAATGGCAGTATGCTGTACATTTTTGCATCTTGGTTTGGTTTTTTTTTTCGGTCTTTTTGAGACAGGGTCTCCCTGTAGATTCAGCTGACCTGGAACTCACTATGTAGACCAGGCTGGCCTTGAACTCACAGAGATCTGCCTGCCTCTGCCTCCCAAATTCTGGGACTAAAGGCGTGTGCCACCATACCTGACACACCTTGTTTTTTTTTTACTTATGGCATGCTGGAGATTATTTCATATTAATATTTAGAAAGTGAACTACTTGTTTTAAAAATTACTGTACCATGTTCAGGTTTTTTTTAGGGAATCAATAAATAGAAGTTCCTTTTTACCTTAGAAACTTGGAACCAGTTGAAGAACATAGCAATATAGGAAACAGAAATATCAACTTTATAATAGATGTGTTGGAGGATGTGATTTTTATAGTTATGTTGGATTCCAGTTGCTTTATATCAGAATTGACCTTGTCCACTCACCACCAAAACTACTAAGGCCTTCCCTGATAAGCTTACCATGCAGTGTTAGTGCACACCAGGTAGGCCCTCTGTAGACAGGGAAGAGAGAGACCAGAAACTGCTGGCTTCTTTTCCTTTTCCTCTGACTCACTAATTAGAAAAAGTGTTCCTTTCTTTTCTTCTTTGCAGATTTACTATGAATTTGTTTTAAATGCATGATACAAGTAGAAGCTCCAGTTTCTTATTCTTTGGTACAGAAAGTGATGTACATCATAATTCTTCTTTCTAAATTATTGACTATAGTTTTAATAAATATTTTAGGCTCATGTAACCTAAGTATTCACTTTTTTTCAAATAAATGTGAATGACATGAAAAATTTAGAACTTTTATAACATTTTAAGTAATTTATTGACATGTATTTTCCATATTACATGCTTTTCAGTTTTTTAAAGTCATTAACTATTAGAGCTGAGAATTTGGGTTGTGTATTTCTCGCATGTGTGTACATGCACCTGTGTCATGCAGTGCCCAAGGAGGTCAGAAGAAGGTGTTGGATCCCTTGGAACTGGAGTTAGGGGCAGTTATTAGCTGTTATTTGGATGCTGGAAATTGAACCTGGGTCCTCTACAAGAGCAGCCAGTGCTCTTAACCATTGAGCATCTCTCCAGCCCTTGGTTTCAGTTTTCTTCTTTCTTTCTTTCTTTCTTTCTTTCTTTCTTTCTTTCTTTCTTTCTCTTTCTTTCTTTCTTTCTTTCTTCCTATCTCTCATCC
>NW_008352891.1:6255347-6257500 GCF_000622305.1 Nannospalax galili
GATGAAGGGGATTACAACCTCTCTCTCTCTCTCTCTCTCTCTCTCTCTCTCTCTCCCTCTCCCTTCTCTTTCTTTCCCTCCCTCTCTCCCTCCCTCCCTCCCTCCCTCCCCCCCTCTTGAGACAGGTCTTGATACATAGCTCAGGCTGGCCTCCAACTAACCGTGTAGACCAGGTTGGCCTTACACCTGCCTCTGTCTCCTGGGATTAAAGGTGTGAGTCACTGTACCTGGCTATGGAATTTTTTGAAGTGATACAATAATGCAGTGTTCAGAGTCATAGAACTTTGGAAATGTTCTAAGCATGTTATCTCTTTAAGTACAGATTCGCATTCTCAAGTCTCCACAAGAGGTAAAACCAGGTGAAAAACACTACAATATGGCGAAGAGTTACCCAAATGAAGAAAAGGACGCTTGGGATGTGAAGATGCTCCTAGAGGTAGGTCATGGGATCCTGAGTATGGGACTCTACATATGTCTTTGTGATTTCTGATGTATGAAAATGTCTGTGCTAGTGAAGGAACATAGTAGAAACCTTAACATCTTGGTGAATTTAATTAGGTAAAATGGATCTTCTCTACAAAATAACATGAATAGCCAATAGATTTCTTTTTTTTTTGCACGTTATTTTGTAACTCGGGTTTCTCTGTTCTAGGCTAGCAGTTATTAAATAAGTTGTGAACATGTATTGGGCAGTAGATAGGTTAACTAGGAGATCCTTAAGTTCTCTATAGAAAATTTTATTTTTATTCTGGTAATAAATTTGGAGATTGTTAGCATCCTATGGTATGGATTCTCACCATAGTACACTATCATGATTCCAGTGTTTGAATTTGTGTCTACTATGGCTTTGTTGTCAGTTGACTTACTATGCTGGTAAGTATGCTAATTTCCTGTTGCTCCTGTAGCAAATTACTACAGTGTAGCAGCTTAGAGCATTTTGTTTATCTGTTTTTAGTCTCCTCATTTCCATTGGTTAGTTCATGGTTAATTCCTTTACTTGTCTGCTGTAGTTTATCTGGAGTTCTCAAATATGCTCTCATAAACCCAAAATTGGCTTTCAAATTTGAATGGAATTTAAGGGCTGTTATCATTTGTTTTATCCAGATTGAGAACCATTACGTGCTGTGTCTGTGTCATACTGATGTATCTCATTAGATCTACCAACTGCCTTGAGAGGGAGCTGAGATAGCACATCAGTGCTTTCTCTCAGTTTGGATACTAGAAATCAAATATTGGCAGGATTGGTTTCTTCTTAAGCCTCTCTTGGGCATGCTGATGTCTTCTAGTGTCCTCATATGACCTTTCCTTGTGTCCTAATCTCATAAGGAAACATGTGAACCTGGGACTGTAGTTTAGTGGTAGGATGCATGCCTTGCGTTTACAAAGCCCTGGGTTCAATCCCCAAAACTACAAATAACTCCCACCCACCACTAAAAAAAATAGTTTTCATAAGGAAATAAGTCATATTGAATTAGGGCCCACACATACGACCTAATTTTTACCTTAATCACTTCTATAAAGGTTCTGTCTCCAAATACAGTTTTGTTTGTTGTTACTAAGGGTTAGATCATCAACATATGAAGTTTTTTTTTTTTTTTTTTTGTGCCCACAGTTTAGCCCATTCACTAAGGTTGAATGTCTTGTCCTTGGACAGTTGTATATTTAACTATGCAGAACTTGTACTTGAGCAGCCCGATCTCTTGACTTCTGGAACAGCCACACCACCACACCTCTGCTTTCTCTGGGCCCATGGGTGCTTCTTCCATTTCCTCAGCCTCCCAGAAGAGTCCTGGTGTATCATCCTGTTGCCATGGAATTGTCAAAATCTCAGACAGCCACCCTTCAGTCTGTATGCAGGATCTCTGACCTTTTGTTTTTAAACTGTTATAGTGGAAAATATAAGCCCCTTTGAATTAAGGGAAAGGAAAAAATCCACAGTGTTCTTTAAATTTTTTATTTTGGTAACAAAAATATATGTGCTTTCCTATAAATTTATATTTGTAACACCTTTCCCTTGTATTATAAAACTTTTAAAATTCAAACAAGTTTTTCCAGACCAAATAATTAAAAACAAAATGATCCCTGTAAAATCAGTAGAACTTAAAAAAATTAATTAGCTTATTTTATTTATTTATTTATTTATTTATTTATTT
>NW_008352891.1:6257602-6318117 GCF_000622305.1 Nannospalax galili
CCCAAGTGCTGGGATTAAAGACATGCGCCACCATGCCCGGCCTTATTTTTATTTTATATGTATGAGTATTTTTTCCTGCATGTATGTAAGTGCACCCATGTTGTGCAGTGTCCACAGAGGCCAGAAGAGGGTGTTGAATTCCTTGCAACTGGAATTACAGACAGTTGTTAGCTACCTTGTGGGTGCTGGGAACCAAACCCAGATCCTCTGTAAGAGCAATCAGTGCTCTTAACAGCCGAGCCATCTTTTGAGCCCCCCAGTAGAACTTGTGAAATACTTTTAATCTCTTTCTGTCTGGGTGTTGCAATCCCCTTGCAGAATTGGAGCTGCTCTAGTTCAGACTGTTGGTCTGTTTGTGGAAAGGAAAGATGCCTGAGTCCTACCCTCCACCTGCAAGACCACTGTGTTTTTTACCTGCACAGTTGGATATGAACCCCAGGGAAAGAGCATTATACTGCAGGGCATCGTGGGTGCTGGTGTAGAGCTACACCTGATCTGTAATATTTGGATGATACACCCTTGAATTTAGTGTAACTGTAATCTAATTAGGACTACTTCTGTTTTTTTTTTTTTAAAAAGCAATTCAGCTTTGATATAGCTGAAGAAGCATCTAAAGTCTGCCTGGCGCACCTTTTCACATACCAAGATTTTGATATGGGAACTCTTGGATTAGCTTATGTTGGTTCTCCCAGAGCAAACAGTCATGGAGGGGTTTGTCCAAAGGGTAAGTTCTTTTTAGTCTTTTTGAGACAGAGTCTCACTGTAGCCCCAGCTGACCTGGAACTTACTACATAGACCAGGCTGGCCTTGGTCTCACCAGCGATCCACCTGCCTCTGCTGGGATCAAAGGTGTGTGCCACCACACCTGGCCAAAAGGGTAAGTTTTTAATTCATGTTAATGATGACAATACTGAAAGAATAAGATGATTAGATTATGTTATAGTTGTTTAATATATATTTAATAAGGAAATTCTGTCCCCTTTTTTCCTTTAGCTTATTATAGCCCAGTTGGGAGGAAAAATATCTATTTGAATAGTGGTTTGACCAGCACAAAAAATTATGGTAAAACCATCCTTACAAAGGTATGTTCTTTGATTAAAATTAAAAAAAAAATAATTTATTAATTTAGAAAATTATTTTTACATTTATTTGTTAGACTGCATGGCACTCTTGCCATGTCCTGAATGTGGTGGAGGTCAGAGGACAACTTGTAGGAATTAGTTCTCTCCTTTCACCATGTGAGTTCTGGGGATTGAACTCAAGTTGTCAGACTTGGCAGCAAGCACCCTTACTCACTGAACCACCTTGGCCTAAAATTTTTTAAGATTTATCTTAATTTTTCTTTTGATTACTTTTTAATTTTACATAGATGAGTGTTTCGCCTGCATGTATATAAGTATACTACTTGTGTGCAATGCCTGTAGAGACCAGAGAAAGATGTTGGATCCCCTGGAACTGGAGTTACAGTTAACTGGAAACTAAAGCAAGAGCAACCAGTATTCTTAAGTGCTGAGCTATCTTTCCAACCCCAGTGGTCTAAATTTCTAAAAAAGTTTTTGTATGTTTGTATGTATGTGTATATATGTACATATGTGCATCTGTATATATGTGTTTGTGTCTGTATGTGCGTGTATATTTGTGCATGCATGTGTGTGATGGGGGAGCACATATGTGCACACCATGGGCATGTATGTGGAGGTCAGAGGACAATTTTAATTTTTCCCACCATTATATGGGTTCCAGGGATTGGTCAGGCCTATGAAGCAAGCGTCATTACCTTCTAGCTCTCCATCTTCGATTTTTTGTTTTTTGGTCTTTTTGAGACGGTCTTCCCTGTAGCCACAGCTGGCCTGGAACTCACTATATAGACCAGGCTGGTCTCGATCTCACAGAGTGCGTATACCGCTATGCCCAGCTTTGATTTTTTTTTTTAAAGAGTTATTTATTTATTTATTTATTTATTTATTTGTGCTTTTTTTGGTTATTTTGTCTTTTTTTTTTTTTTGTCCCCAGAGCTGAGGACTGAACCCAGGGCCTTACGCTTGCTAGGCAAACACTCTACCACTTAGCTAAATCCCCAACTCCTATTTTTTATTTTTATTTGTATGCCATGTGTGTATAGGTGCTTATGGAGGCCAGAAGAGGTGCTGAGTATTGAACTTGAGTCCTCTGAAAGAGCAGCAAGCACTCTTAACCACTGAGCCATCTCTCTGCTTTCGTTTTTTTGTATTGTTTTTCAAACAATCAGGATAGATTTAAAATTCATGCATTAGAATCTCAGTTATATGTTTGTACTGGTATTTTTATTTTTTTAAGTAATATGTACTTGAGGCTTTTCTTTTTTTAGTTTTGAATTTCTGCCTTAAGAAACTCATGTGTGAGGCGAGCAATATGACAAAGAAAACTAGGAAGATTAAAAGAAGCCCGTTAGCTTTGTGTCAAGACATGTCAGGATCTTTTTTTTTTGGTTTTTTTTTTTTTGAGACAGCGTCCCCCTATAGCTCTAGCTGTCCTGGAACTCACTATTTAGACCAGGCTGGCCTTGAACTCACAGAGACTACCTCTGCCTCCCGAGTGCTGGGATTAAAGGCGTGCACCACCACACCGGGCTTGGATCTTTATTCCTTAAACACCTCACCTCCTGCTACCCTTTGTCCTGCAGCTCCTCTCAGGGCTGCTGGTCCTGTGCCTTGCGTTCAACATGCTGTTATGCTAAGGCAGCCTGTGTGCCTTTCTTCTTTCTAGATATATTCCATTATTGTCATCTGGTATATTCTCAAGAACCTCCAAAGAAAAGGTCCATGAGATGCAACAATTTGAGATTTGTATATCTAAAAATGACTTCTCCTTATAAACTTGGTTGATAATGTCACTGTGTTCTGCCCTTCCACATTTTTCACATTTGAAGGCGTTGCTCCATTGTCTTTTGGTGTTCCTGGTGTTAAAAGAATGAGTCCTTAGCTTTTCTATGGGACCTTTTTTTTTTTTTCCCTAAAAGATTTTTATATTTTGTTTTGGGATTAGGGATGTAGCTTAGTTGATAGAGTGCCTGCCTAACATGTACCATATAAAACCAGGCATGCCTCTAATCCCAGCACTTTGAAGGTGCAGTCAGGAGGATCAGAATCTCTAGGTTGAATTTAGCTCCATAGAGAATTCAAGTCCAGCTTGGGATTCATTCAATGTGTCTCCCCCCAAAATCTGTTTTTGTGTAGATATATCTGTTGAAAATATGTTTTGCTACAAATAACAGAAAATAAACAAACAGTGGCCTAAAGAAGGGCTTGCTTTTCTGAGTTAGCCAGTGGCTGAAATAGTCCTCTCCACTGCTACTGATAGAGAAGTACTCTGAGTCTGGGTCTTCCGGACCTTCTTTTAGCCATTCTATTACAAGCTTTCTATTCTCGTGCTTGGTGAACTCATAGTTTGTTCTAGTTTGTCTCTCCATTGCTGTAACACAATACTCTGACCAATACCAACTTGGGGAGGAAAGGGTTTATTCAGCTTACATCTCCTGAGTCACAGTTCATCACTAAGGGAGCCCAAGGTAGGAACTCAGGGCAGGAACTTGGAGGCAGAAGCTGGAGCACAGAAGCATGGAGGAATGCTACTTACTGGCTTGCTCCCCTGGCCCCTGCTCAGCCTGCTTTCTTATACAACACAGGCCCACCTGCCCAGGGGTGGCACCACCCACAGTGGGCTGGAACCTCCCACATCACTCAATAATCAAGAAGATGGCCCACAGACATGGCCACAGGCCAGTCCAATGGAGGCAGTTCCCCAGTTGAAGCTCTTTCAACCCAGGTGTGTCAAGTTGACACTAAAGTTATCAAGCTCTTAGTCACAAGATGGTTCTCTGTGCTGTTGTAGAAAGGAGGAGAAAGAGACTATAGTCTAGTTATCCTTTTACAAAGACTTTTCTAGAAACTTCATCCACTGGTTTCTGATAATGTCTACCTGGACATAAGTAGGTCCAATGAATGCCAATAGTACCAGGTCAGGAAAGTGGCTATTTTAACTGAATATGGTGCTGCCCAGAGCGGAATTAGGGTACTTACATAAGAAAGAGAGAATAGGTATTGATAGATTGAAATATTAATGTCTAATACATTGGTATTTTGATTGTGAGGTTAAAATTGGTATGTGGGGCTGGAGAGATGGCTCAGTGGTTAAGAGCACGTCCTGCTTTTGGAGAGGATTTGAGTTCAGTTCTCAGCATTCATTTTGCAGCTCACAACTGTCTGTAACTCCAGCTCCAGGGGAATCTAATACCTTCCCAGGGCTTTTGCACTCATGTGCACATACCCACATACCCACATACACACACACACACACACGCACACGCACACACACACACACACGCACATGCACATAACACACAAAACTAAAAATAAATCTTTTATTTTAAATTGGTATATGTATATGTGTTACTTTTCCCCTTTTCTGTGCTGGACAGGTAGTCCCTTCAAACTATACACTTTCATCATTATCAAAATATATACACTTTTGTTTGTTTTGGTACGATAAGAGTCTCATTTGAACTTGAGATCCTCCTGAATCTTCCATGTACTGAGATTCCAGGCATGTGCCACTAAGCCTAGTTTAAAAATATTCGTATATTTTTTCTTTGATAATTTTTTGTTGTCTCACTATATAGGGCCTGGCTGGCCTGGAACACACTCTGTCACTAGCCTGGCCTGAAACTCAAAAGAGATCTGCCTGCTTCTACCTCCTGAGTACTAGTATCAAAGGTGTGTGTTACCATGGCTCCAGTTCTGTTTTCTAGAGGATGTATTTCTGTTTATCTTAGGCCCTTTTGAAGTTTTATTCCTGCAGGTGGTTACAGTAGCCCTTTTGTCCATAGTTGCTTTTTTTTTTTTTAAATTATTTTTTAGTTTATGTGTATGAGTCTATTGTCTGCATGTAGGTAAGTGCACCCATGTTGTGCAATGCCCTTGGATCCCCTGGAACTGGTGTTCCAGACAGTTGTTAGCTGTCATGCGGGTGCTGGGATTTGAACCCCAGTTTTCTGCAAGAACAACCAGTGTTTTAACCGCTGAGCCATCTCTCTAGCCCCTATAGTTGCTTTTTATAGCTTCCTGTTCTTCCATGCTTGCAGTATTTCACTTTTCCTAACTCATGCCCTTTTTCTTTAACTTAAAAGTTTTGTTCATGTCTGTCTGCTGTTGTGTCCTCTCCTGTTATTTGTCTTTGGTGGGTTGTAGGCTTTGTATTCTTGTACTGTTGTTTTACTGGTAAGTCCTGAAGGGATAGAGATAAGTGCAGTGTATGTTTTTATATTGAAAGCATTCCATTATTGATTTCAACTCTCAAAAATAAAGTTAAAAGTATTGGGGCTGGTGAAATGACTCAGCAAGTAAAAGCACTTGCTGCCAAGCCTGGTGACCCGAGTTTAATTCTGGGGACCCACATGGTGAGGGGAGAGAACTCCTGCAAAGGCATCAGTTCAGATATTGAGAAAAGAGTGTCACCATTGATGAAAGATGGAAAAAGAAATTGTATAGATGTCTTGGGGAATCTTTGGTTACTTTTTCTTGTCCCTGCTCCCTCCTTCCCTTCACAAGTACACATGTATACATGTATATGTAGCAACCAGAGATCACCTCTAGGCCTGATTCCTCCGCCTTAATGTTTTTTGTTTTTGTCTTTTTGAGACAGGGTCTCTTTGTAGCCCCAGCTGGCCTGGGACTCACTATGTAGACCAGGCTGGCCTGGAACTCACAGATCTGCCGAGTGCTGGGACTAAAGGCGTTTGCCACCATGCTCAGCACCTTAATGGTTAAAAAAAATTTTTTTTTAAATTTTATTTTTATGTGTATGAGCATTTTCTTGTAACTTTTTAGTACATCTCTGGAGTTATATCTTCTTAAGTTTAATTGTTCTTAAAATACTGTTAAATGTGATTCTATATATTACTGTTAAACTTCTATAATTGATAGATATAAAATTGATAGAAATCATAATCCAGTTTTTTTTTTCTTTCTTTCTCCCTCTCCCTCTGAGATACAGTTGCACTGTGTAGTCCAGGATCAAATACACAATCCTACCTTAGCTTCCCAAGTGTTAGGATGACAGGAATATGCCTTCATGTCTTCATGTCTGACCTCAGGTGTTTCTGTTTTGTTGATCTGATTAAAGACAGCATGTCCCAAGGGCAAAAGTAGATGGTGGTTACGTATTTTCTTTGCATGATTCTTAAGGAAGCTGACCTGGTTACAACTCATGAATTGGGACACAATTTTGGAGCAGAACATGATCCTGATGGGCTCGCAGAATGTGCCCCAAATGAGGACCAGGGAGGAAAGTACGTTATGTATCCCATAGCTGTGAGTGGTGATCATGAGAACAATAAGGTATGTGTGTTCTGAGTATTTTTATGTGGGTGAAAGAAGGCTGTGTGCTGTTATCAGAAAGGGACTTGGAAAAGGGCTGTTACTCGATATTTCCATAGAGACGGAACTGCCAATTACAATAGAAACTTGGTTATATGCTTTAGAGTGAAACATGGCCCATGTTAATATTAAAGCTGTCATTTGAATTGTTTGATTAAGGGTTGGTCATGTGTAAATTTATGCTCTAAAAATTAGAGTAATGACTTGTTAGAGTCCTGGTCTTTGGCATGTGTTTGACTCAGGCTTTATGTTAAAAATTATCTGACATTTTATTTACAGTTTGTTACTCATTATAACTTAGCAATACTTTACGATTTGAGTCTTTTCTCCCTCCCTCTCTTCTTCCCTTTCCCTTTTTTGCTGTACTAGGGATTGAATGTGCCTTAATAAAGCTGTTAAAAACAAATAATATAGACTAAAAGCAGGAAAACTAGTAATAAATACGTGATAAAAATAGTGATAAGTATGGAGGATCTGTGAAACCATGAGTTGGTCATTGTGGAAACTGGTCAGGGGACATGAGCATTCATGCAATTATTTAGTTGATTTAATAGGTTCTCGGACACTTCTGTAATAAAAAGTATGAAGCATGAACACTCCTAACAGTGATATAGCTAATGAACTCCATGTTGGGCTGTACCCCTAGTTGGCAGGTTCCTTTGCTTTTGTAGACTGTGCCTCAAGGGACAATGCTTGATGCTACTTCATCCTGCTGAGATTTTCTTCTAAGTGGAATTCTCCCCAGGTCCTAAGTGTCATGTGAGAACTTGCTATGAAAGAGAGGAGACTGGGGAGCAATGTCCATGAAGCTTAATAGTTTAGTTTTCCTAAGTAGTACTCCCCTTATAAGACGATATCATCCACAGGCGCCTTGTTAGTGCAATAGGTAGCACGTCAGTCTCATAAGACGATATCCTCCATCTTCTAATTTATGTTTTGGTTTTTTGAGACAGGGACTCCCTGTAGTCCCAGCTGACCTGGAACTTGCTATGTAGATCAGCTGGCCTTGATTTCACAGAGATTGATCTGCCTCTGCCTCCCAAGTGTTGGGATTAAAGGCATGCACAACCACACCTGGCTATGATTTTTTTTTATGTATACAGGAGGCACCTGTGCCATGGTCTATGTGTGGAGAAACTGTCAGGTTTGATGGCAAGTACCTTTACTTGCTAAACCATCTCCCCAGCCCTAGATTAACTTCTGTTTTGTTTTCACTTTTCTTATTATATTTTGTTATTTTTATGTGTATGAGTATATTTCTGGCATATATAAGTGCACTCTTGTCGAATAGTGTCTGCAGAGGTCAGAAGAAGGCGTGGGATTCCCTGGAACTGGTTACAGATGATTGTTAACTGCCATGTGGGTGCTGGGAATCAAACCTGGGTCCTCTGCAAGAGCAGCCAGTGTTCCTGACTGCTGAACTATCTCTCCAGCCCTAGATCTATCTTTCTTTTCTTTTCTTTTCTTTCTCTTTCTTTTCTTTTCTTTTCTTTTCTCTTTTTCTTTTTTTCTTTCTTTCCTTCCTTTCTTTCTTTCTTTCTTTCTTTCTTTCTTTCTTTCTTTCTTTCTTTCTTTCTTCTTCTTTCTCTCTCTCTTTCTCTTTCTTTCTGCTTTCTTTCTTCCCCTCCCTCCCTCCCTCCCCTTTTTTTGATCTTATTGAGACAAGGTCTTCCTGTAGCCTCAGCTGACCTGGAACTTGCTATGTAGACCAGGCTGGCCTGAGATTGACTTCCCTCTGCCTCCCAAATTCTGGGATTAAAGGTATGGACCACCATGCCCAGCAAGATTAACCTCAATATATCTTAACTAAGTGAAAAAGACTACAGGATAGAACCAAGGTGACTTTTTTTACCTAGACCTACCTGCTACCAGGTGGGTCAAAGAGCAGCATCCTGGAGGTGCTATGAAAACTGAGCAAGAGGCACTAGTGAAAAGAAGGAAGAGATGCTGAGGGCTGTGGCCTTTTGGAAAGGGTCACCGAGAGAAAGGAAGTAATAAGAATGCAAACAGAAGGCTGGGTCTTTAGAGACTAGGCAGAAAGGTAGTTATGACTGGTTACTACTGTATACTCAGCACTGTCTAGGCTCTGGGGGCCTACACCATTGCTTGGGAGTGTAACTTCTGATGCAGAAGTATTATCATATTAAGGCCACAGTAACTTTTGTCTTGAAAGAAGGAAATAATTCCTTATGATGGCATTTGAAGGTGACATTTTGACATAGCTCTTTGGTGATTTTACAGTAAGAATTTGTAGAGAAGCACAAAACACAAGGCAATGAATTTTCATTGTGTTATTTTCGGCTTTTGTGGCCTTTTTTCCTCTCAAGATGTTTTCAAACTGCAGTAAACAGTCCATCTATAAGACCATTGAAAGCAAGGCCCAGGAGTGTTTCCAAGAACGTAGCAACAAGGTGTGTGGGAACTCCAGGGTGGATGAAGGAGAAGAGTGTGACCCGGGCATCATGTACCTGAACAACGACTCCTGTTGCAACAGTAACTGCACGTTGAAGCCAGGTGTGCAGTGCAGGTGAGAATATCCTCACAGTGAGTCTGGGGGTTAGCAGAGTAAGTGCCTACGTAGCAGAAAATTGATTGGATGTGAGTGAGTGAGTGAGTGTGTGTGTGAGAAATGCTGTATGGAAAACAGTTTGGACATGTTAAAAAAAGTCCTTGCCCCTCGCATGTTCACTAACAGAGCAATCCCACAGATTAAAGAATCTTTATGTGCTGTGCATGGTGCACACCTTTAATCCCAGAATTTGGGAGGCAGAGGCAGGTCAATTTCAGGCCAGCCTGGCCTACATAGTGAGTTCCAAGCCTGCCGGGACAACAGGGAAACCCTGCCTCAAAAAACAAAACACCACCACCACCACTTTTTTTCCCCAAGATTTATTTTTATTTGTTTTTTGTTTGGGGCAGGATTCTGTTTTTTCAGTTGTTGCTTTTTTTCTTTTGAGAGACATGGTCTCCCTGTAGTCCAGCTGGCCTGGACCTCGTTATGTAGACCTGTGGTGGTTTGAATGAAGATGTCCCCCATAGGTTCCAAGTATTTGGACATTTTGTCCCCAGATGGTGGTGCTGTTTTGGGAGGTTTTAGGGGGTGTGGCTATTCTGGAGGAGGCACCCTCACTGGGGGTTGGCTTGGAGAGCTATTGGACCTTGCCAGACCTCCATTTGCTCCTGTTTCCTGTGCCGGAAGATGTAGAGCTTAGCTTCCGCTGCTCCTCCTCCAGCCACCTCTGCTGCCATGCCTCCCCATCAAGACAGACTGTAATTCCCCTGGAACTGTAAGCTCAAATAAACTCTTCCTTTTATAAGTTGTTTTGGTCAGTGTTTTATCACAGCAACAGAAAAGTGACTAATACAATACCCGAATGGCCTCAATCTCAGAGATCCTCCTGCCTCTGCCTCCCAAAAGCAGAAATTAAAGGCATTACCACCAGGTTCAACTTTTATTAGTTTTTGATTATGTGTATCTGCACATGAGTGCAAATGCCTCTGGAGGTGAGAGGTGTTGAATCCCCTGGAGCTAGAGTTACAGGTAAGAGTGAGCTGCTCCATGTGGGTTCTGGGAACTGAACTTGTCCTTTGCAAGAGCAGTACACTATTTTAACTGCCGACCATCTTTCCAGCCCAAATCTTTTTAATTTACAGAGAGAGAGAGAGAGAGAGAGAGAGAGAGAGAGAGAATGAATGTGTGTGTGTGTATACACACACACATGCCAGAGCACATGTGGAGGTGAGGGGACAATTGTGAATCTAGTCTCCTTCTACTTATGTGGGTTTCGGGGATGGAACTCAGGTCCTCAGACTTGGTAGCACATGCCTTTACACACTGAGCCACCTCACTGGCCCTCAGAGAATCTTTTTAAAGAAAACAAGTGTACAAAAAAGATGATTTAGCAAGATTGTTCATGGATACATCTTTTATAATAGCAAAATACTGAACACAATAAAAATGGTAACCTTGAGATAGTTACCATTAAATAGTTATTGTGTATCCATATAATAGAACAATGTGGAATATTGTTTAATGACCTGAATAAGGAGTATTCAAATTAGAAGGCATCTATATTTCCATTTTAAAGTACCCTGATGGACCAGTGCTTGGCTTAGGAGGAAATTTTAGTTTGTGGTGAATAATTTATCTGTATACTCCACCTATTGACATTGCAAATACTGGTAGGGAATGGGACTCAGGCTGCCTCTTTTGTAGCCATTGGTTGCCTGGTGCACCTTTTATTTTATTTTATGTGTATGAGTGTATTGCCTTCATATATGTAAGTGCACCTATGTCATACAATGCCCACAGAGATCAGAAGAGGGTGTCAGATCCCCTGGACTGGTGTTACAGACAGTTGTTAGCTACCATGTGGGTGCTGGGAACCGAACCTGGGTCCTCTGCAAGAGCAGCCAATGCTCTTAACTGCTGAGCTCTCTCTCCAGCCCCCGGGCTTTTTTCTTAATACATTAAGTTAATGCAAACCAAGAACCAAGTTACTTACTCTTTCCTACTCAGTGTGGCATTGATCAAGTTGCCTTTGCCATGAGGAAAGACAAGACATTGTACAGGTAGCTTGAGCTCCAGGGAAGTCAGGCTGTGCAGCAATGATTCAGCCCTGGGGTCTGTCTTCAGTCTTCAGATCACTGTAACACAACCGTAGCATTTGATATGGGATTGTCATTGGAATTGAACTTGAACTGTCTGTCTGGTCTTCCACAGCGATAGGAACAGTCCTTGCTGTAAAAATTGTCAGTTTGAGACAGCCCAGAAGAAGTGCCAGGAGGCTATTAATGCCACTTGCAAAGGCGTGTCTTACTGCACAGGTATGTGTGTTTTTGTTCCTTCTCTAGGTGTACTGTGGTTAAGTGTGAACACATATTAGAAAACCAGGATTGCATTTTCTTTCAGATGAAAACAGCCCCTTAGCTCTAGCCATTTGCCAGGTGCTCATTTTTATGAGAAACTATGGCGCTTGTGGAACTTGTGGCCCCGCTACTCAGGTTTTAATTGGTGTTTGCCTTCAGGGAACAGCAGTGAGTGCCCCCCACCAGGAAATGCCGAAGATGACACAGTGTGCTTGGATCTTGGCAAGTGCAAGGATGGAAAGTGCATCCCCTTCTGCGAGAGAGAGCAGCAGCTGGAGTCCTGTGCCTGCAATCGTGAGCAATTTCTTCCTGAATCCTGTAGCAGGAGAAAATCTGGCCTTTGTCTGTCAGGCCTTCCCTATGAGGGCTGGTATGTCAGCTGCTCCCTGCTGCTCAGCAAAGAGAGGAGAACAAGCTAGGGATGAGGAAAGCAGGAAGGCAGGCTAGTGTCAAGACAGACACCTCTGCATTCAGATCCTGGCTCCCCACCAGCCTGTGTGAAACATTCGGGGGTTTTGTCTTACTCCATCTTCAGACATGTGACAGGCTTCAGGGTAGAATGGGAGGGCATTTAGGGGTGGGTGGAGGACTTCTCAAAACATCATACAAGCCATGAAAGCAGAGGTATCTGTGTTCCCATGGAACTAACAACAACAAAAAAGCTGATTCCAAGGTCTGAGCGATCTAGATAAGATTTTAAAAATTACATTTAGTTGTGTATGTGCATGTGTGTACACATACAACACATACGCAC
Organism: Nannospalax galili; assembly: GCF_000622305.1. Lineage (NCBI taxonomy): Eukaryota > Metazoa > Chordata > Mammalia > Rodentia > Spalacidae > Nannospalax > Nannospalax galili. The sequence goes on from NW_008352891.1 coordinate 6,269,639, forward strand.
CTGCCATCATACACATGTGGTCAAAGGACAACTTGAGGTAATAAGTTCTCCTTCCACCATGGGAGTCCCAGGGATTGAACTCAGATTGTCAGGCTGGGATAGCAAGTGCTTTTTCTTGCCAAGTCTTCTCACTGGCTTTCTAGGTGGGATTTTTGATGTTGTCACTGAGGTCTGCCACTCTCTCATCCCTACTGGAGCAGCCTGAGAAAGAAGCCTCACAGTTTTCCCTGGGCTCCCATGCTCTTATTTTTAGAACCTAAGCCTGAAGGGAGCCTCAAGGACATTCAGGGCTTGGCTAGACTCCAAGTTCCCACTCCACTTTAGCTGTGGAGCTGGTGAGTCAATAAGAGTTCTTTTGTATTTAAATAGAAGTCAGTGTTAGAATCAGGAGGCTAAGAACTCACCATCCATAGTATACAGAAGTAGTTCTTACTGGTGGAATAGCATGGAAGAGTACAGAATAGGTGCTGGCATGCAGCTCAGTGGAGCACCTGCCTAGCATGTGTGAGGTCCTCGGTTTGATTCACAGCACAAAAACAACACAACCACAATGTAGAATGCTAGGAAATGATTTACTGAGCAAATAACAGCAGGCCTGGAGTACTTTTGAAAGGCAAAGTCTAGGGCACAGTAAATGCCCCAGAAACACTTGATAATGAGTGAGGAAAGCTTTTTGCTTGCTTTTGTGTTCTGTTTGACTTGCTCTTGAAGTTAAACTTAGACAACCCCCCTCCCCCCCACCCCCAGACCAAATTTAGACTGCCCAAGTTGTACTAGAGGCTGACTTTATTTCTGCTGTTCCTGCGTGTATGCATACACCTCTCTGATGCTGGACTTTCGTGCTGGTGCTGTCCTGGTTGCTCCTGGGGAAGGTATTACTGAATGCAGGCTGTGCTGCTCATGATGCTGGCAGTTGCTCAGCTCTGCACCTACAGGTAGACAGTTCTGTCATAGCTGTACTGACCCTCACCAGTGTGGGTGTTGGCTCTGCAAAGTGTGCTTTAAACTGAGAAGCTCAAGATTGAAACTGGCAGGGAGACAAGAATGTCAGGTAAAAGGGACGCATTTACAAGAATATTACCCATGTTTGGGGCAGAAAACATACTTTGGCTTTTAATTTATAACAGACTTTTCTCTAGATAAATGTTTTAACTTCAGGACCTCTGACTCTGAGGGTTGAAAAGTGTAATCAGTAACTGTTAGGAGCTGAAGATGGCAGTGTCAGGGCCATTTTCCCCTTTTGGTGCTGGAAATGGAACCCAAGACCTCTATAACCAATAACCTTCAGCCTTGGAGAGTATCAGCTTTTGACAAAAAATAAATTGGATTCCTTCCATTTGGGAGTGAGGTCAGAGGAGAGAAAGCCGGCAGCAGAGACCTCAGTGTCAGCCATGCGCTTCTCTGTTTCAGAGACGGACAGTTCGTGCAAAGTGTGCTGCAGGGACCTTTCTGGACAGTGTGTACCCTTTGTCGATGCAGAGCAAAAAACCATATTTTTGAGGAAAGGGAAGCCCTGTACAGTAGGATTTTGTGACATGAATGTAAGTATTAATAGACAGCCTTTTTCTTTAACTTGGATTCCTCTCCTGCCATTCTTTATGAGTGGAGTTAGGTGTCTGTAGAGAACCAAAGGGTCTGACTTAGGCAAGTTAAGCAGCCTTGGTTTTCCTACCTACTCAGTGCCTGAAGTTTCCTGCTCAGTCTTCTGAGTCTTTTGTTACAGTTTGAAATCCAGTGACCTAAAAGCAGTTGTCCATTTCTTCTTAAGCAATCCCTGTCTATACATGTTCACATCTCCCCAAAACAAGCACTATTAGAAAGATATGATAGCATTTGTGTTTGGATTGCCTTTGGTTTATAAAATCAAGCACTTAACAATATAAAACCTTCCTGTCCACTGTGTAGATAGTATCTTTCTGACTGGGACATTCCATTGTTAGGAAACTTCTTGAGCTTTGTCCTGGTAGTTCTGAATTCACATATAAAAATGAATTGATTGTTGTGCAGGGTGTGATGACATGCTCTTGTAATTTCAGCCATTGGGAGACAGAGGCAGGAAGTCTAAGAGTTCAAGCCCAGTTTAGGATACAGAGGAGACCCTATCTCAACACTCCTAATCCACCACATAAATTATTTTAAAGGGACAAATTGTGAAAGTGCTGAAGACAGACCTCCTACTTTCTTGACTACTCATCACATGGGAATTATTGTGTGTCAGAGATGGGCCATTTAAATGAAGTTATTTACATGCCTGGTATTGTTATAAAGCTACATTGCTTCTAAACAAATTGTTAAGGATAACACAGTGTGTTCTCCCTGTATAGGGCAAATGTGAGAAACAAGTACAGGATGTAATTGAGCGATTTTGGGATTTCATTGACCAGCTGAGCATCAACACTTTTGGTAAGGGATTTCCCTAGATTATGTATGTAAAACTGAGCTGATTTTTATGCTGATTTAGAGAAGTATGGTTTCATAATTTGTGTATAGAAAAAAAAAAAAAAGACAGACCTACTCACTGTGACCTTTATTATGAAATAACCTGGTTGACTAAGACAAAATTGACACATTATTGGCCTGTCCCTGTGTATCTTGCATGCATGAATTTTCAGAGGAAAACAGTCAAATGAATATGGTTCAGTCCTATAGATCCTGTTTGCTATAAAAGTTATTACAGGTGGGTCTTGGATTTTACAGAAGGCAAAAGCCCCTCATCTAGAGTTTAGCTACAAAATAATCGCCACATAATAAAAGCATTCTAATAGCAGGATGCTGTATCCCTCTGTTGGCAGTTTGTACAGGAAGTGGGTGGAACTAGTCTCCTCATCCCTAAGTATAGCACTGGTGTTCAGCTGTCTCTGATGGTGCATGGTATGGACAGATCCTGGGTCTGCTGTCTGAGGCTAAGTACCAGGCTAAGCAGCAGTGTCCAGCCATGACATTCAAGAGTGTTTCATTGTAGATCTATCAAGCACTTGGTTGAGATATTCACTGTTTGAAATTCTTCACAGGAAAATTTTTGGCAGACAACATCGTTGGGTCTGTCCTGGTTTTCTCCTTGTTATTTTGGATTCCTTTCAGCATTCTTGTCCACTGTGTGGTAAGTTACCAAATTTTAAGTAACCATTTTATAAAAAATTTGAGCAACTCCAAATTGAGAGAAAAATTAGCTAGAAAGAATATTTTTTGTGTTATTCCTTAAAGAACTTAGCTTAGCTGATAGCCTTTAAAAAAATTAAGATGGGGGAGGCATGGAGAGATGGCTCAGCAGTTAAGAACACTGGTTGTTCTTGCAGAAGACCTGGGTTCAAATCCCAGCACCCACATGGCAGCTAACAACTGTCTGTAACTCCAGTTCCAGGGGATCCGACAACCTCTTCTGTCCTCTGAGGGCATTGCACGACACAAGTGCACTTAACTACATGCAGACAATACATGCATACACATAAAATAAAAATAATTGCCGGGCGTGGTGGTGCACACCTTTAATCCCAGCACTTGGGAGGCAGAGGCAGGTGGGTCTCTGAGTTCAAGGCCAGCCTGGTCTACATAGTGAATTCCAGGACAGCTGGGGCTACTGGGAGGCCCTGTCTCAAAAAGCCCCCCCCCCCAATATATACTTAAAATAATAAAATGGGGCCTGGGTGGCTCAGCAGTTGGGATCACTGGCTGCTTTTGCACAGGACCTGGGTTCAGCACCCATATCATAGTTAACAACCCTCTCTAACTCCAGTTCCAGGGGATGATACCCTCTTGGCCTCTGTGGGTATTGCAGACATGGGTACACTTACATATATGCAGGCAAAACACTCAGAAACATAAAATTTGTATTTTTCTGTGTGTATATTTTACTCTTATAGTTTCCTCAGGAATATTATAGTCTAAGCACAAGAGATCGTTTAACTGTACTTGCCTGGGGTCTGTAACAGAGAAGTAAGACCTAAAGGAACACTTATTTTCAGGCTTTGTTGCAGTGGAGTAAATTTCAAGTATCAATATTTTAGAGCTATTTCCTATGTACTATATAGTTTGCTAGCATTATCATGCATGGTGTTGATATCTTTCCAACTAAGAATGTGTCTTTCCTAGTCTCATTCAAAGTAAGTTACAAGTTGAATTGGGCTTTGCCCAAAAAACTCTAGGTACTTTATAATTTTAGAGTATTTAAAAACTTTCTTCCAGATCCATTCACCTTGCATGTATGGGGAATAGGGACTGACTGTAGATGAGATGGTCAGACTTGATCTCTGACACTCCTATAGTACCTTCCTGGGAGCACAGCACAAGTGCTTCCTGCCTTCTGCTTCCGGCCCCTTCCTACTGGCTTTGGGGCTGTCTCACTGAGCAGCTCTTCCGCTTCTATAGAGTGGGGAGCATGGTGTACAGGAAGGAGAGCCTCTGGGGAGCACTCGCACCAAAGCAGAGCTGTTGAGGTGATGGGTTGAAACTTTGTCCAAAGACAGACTGGACAAAAGCACCATCTTTCCTAAGTGCTTTTGCTGCAAAGAACTGATCTTGTTTATATCAAAGATGTACATGTGGACCATGAGGCTGATTTCACAGAGCAGAACCACTGACTAGAACGAAGCTGGTGGGTGGTAGCTTCTGATTACAGGCTTTGGCCTGGTTCTTGGTTCTGCCTTGACCTTTGTCACTATTATGCTTCAGACATGGCAGATGTCTCCTGCAGAAATAGGATGCGACAATTAAGATAATTTCCTCTAGCAGCTGGGTGTCTATGGAAACAGCTGAGCCAAGTGTGAGCCTGTGGGCTGGGGCAGAGGTCAGGGCTGAGGAAGGCTACAAGCAGTCACTGTAACTTTCTCCAGCTGTCCTAGCAGCCAGTGTTGTCCTAGTGCAGTAGCAGCTGGGATGTTGGCCTATCATGTCATACCTGAGATGCCTGCTCTGCCCACAGGGTAAGAATGTCAGAAGAACATGACTTCAAGTGCTTCTGCTGTTATGGATGTCACTGTCAGTGCAGACCAGCACTTGCTTAGTGGCTTAACAGTAAAGCTGCATACATGTATTCTCATCTAGTAAACTGCAGCACTTGGTTTTCTTTTTGGCAGTGCTGGGTGTAATCCAAGGCTGCTAGGCAAGTGCCCTTCCGCTGAGCCACAGCCCCTTGTTGCAACTTTCTGCAGTTCAGGTTCTAAGTTCATTCAGCTTTAGGAAACAAGAGGAAAAAGCAGTTTTTTTTTTTTTTTAAGTATTTTATTATTTTTATGTGTATGAGTATGTTGCCTGCATGTGTTTAAGTTCACCTGTGTTATGCAGTGCCCACAAAAGTCAGAAGAGGGCATTGGATCCCCTGGAACTGGAATTGTTTGCCACCATGTTGGTGCTGGGAACTGAACCCAGGTCCTTTGCAGGAGGAGCCAGTACTCTTTTTAACGGCTGAGCACCATTTTTTAAAAATAAGAACACTTATTTTTTTAACTTTTTTTGGTCTTTTTGAGACAGGGTCTCCTTGTAGCCCCAGCTGTTCTGGAACTCACTACATAGACCAGGCTGGCCTTGAACTCAGAGATCCACCAGCCTCTGCCTCCCAAGTGCTGGGATTAAAGGCGTGTGGCACCACGCCCGGCAAGAACACTTATTTTTTGAGTGTTGGGTTCTTTTATTTCTTGCAGTAATGATCTATTTTCTTTCCTTTCTAGGATAAGAAGTTAGATAAGCAGTATGAATCTCTCTCTCTGTTTCACCACAGTGTAAGTATGCCACATGAAATACTTCAAGGCCTCAGTAAACAGCAATCTACCCTACAGAGGATCTTCCCTTTTGGGCTAGTGAAAGGTCATGTTACAGCAAGAAGGATCTGAGAAAGTGACTGTGACACACTCATGTTAGTTGAATGGATAGAGACTTAGCAGAGAGGAACCCAGGGCTCCCCACAACCATAGGTGGCGATTTAGCATTTTAGCACTGAGCTCTTCTGTCACAGATCTTGATAGGGCTGTCTGAGGTCTCTGGGATTCTCAGTGGACAAGTTGTCAGAACATCTCAGAGTACTTAAGCTACTGCTGAGGTTGAGTGAGCCTTGCCTAGCACTTTGCTTTGCTTAGTGTGAGCACACACAGTGCCCACAGCACAGGGCTACTTGATGGGTAAGGTTACAGCTTAAGGACCTTTGGTTCATTTTTTTCCCCCAACCATTGGGCTCATGCCTTTACAGAATGTTGAGATGCTGAGCAGCATGGATTCTGCATCTGTTCGTATTATCAAGCCCTTTCCTGCACCCCAGACTCCAGGCCGCCTACAGCCCCTGCAGCCGGCCCCCATGATGCCACCAGTGTCTGCAGCTCCAAAACTGGACCACCAGAGGATGGATACCATCCAAGAAGACCCCAGCACAGACTCACATGTGGATGAGGACGGCTTTGAGAAGGACCCCTTCCCCAACAGCAGTGCAGCTGCCAAGTCCTTTGAGGACCTCACAGGCCACCCGGTCACCAGAAGTGAAAAGGCCGCCTCTTTTAAGCTGCAGCGTCAGAACCGGGTTGACAGTAAAGAGACAGAATGCTAATGGAGGAGCTGTGGCTGAGCCCTCTGACTTAACATGTGCAGAGTATTTTTATAAAGCTGACCTAAAGTCAAAGCATATATTTTGTGACGATCTTAGAGGAAATGAGACTTAGTAGATGCTGGTCATGTGTTTGAGCTTCCTTGGCATAAGCCATCTGGTATGGCCAGACCCTTCCCCTTGGAAGAGGTGAGGCGAATCTGGCTGAGGTTTTCAGATTTGGAGTTTTTCTTTTTATAATCTAAAATATCCTTCAACCTGTGGTACAAAAGCAGAAAGTAAGGCTGCATTAAGTTCTGAATATTTGTGTTTTCGTAAATTAACCTTTTTTATTGATAACAGCACTGATTAGGTAGGTGACCTGTTTTTCTGGCCTTTCCTAGCTATTATACAGCCTTGTGCAAAAGGAGAGTCCTGTGCCCAAACTTAGGCCTGATTTGGGTAATGTTCTTCATAGGTTAGTGCTTTCTAGGATGAAAAACATTCTAGCTTCTCTTAAAGTTTACATTAACAGCCACTTGAATTTAGAGATAATGCCAAATTTACTGGTCAGTTTTTCCATTTTACAAGCGTCTTCGTTTATCTCTAATATTGTGATGCCCTTAAAAGTTCAATACCCACAAAACCTAAACTATTTCAGAATATGATTGGAGAGAACACGTTGCCTGTTTGTGAACACTAGTGGACAAGAGGGCAAAGGAAGTGAACAGGGTTTGAACAGGCCAAGACACTGACCTGGTCAGGAGGGGGTACTACCTCTGTTGACTGGGTACCAGTCCTGGAAGAAGAAGTCTTCAGAAACCCTTTTTATTGACCCAGAAAATAGATATTCACATGACTTCTTTAGTGCTTCAGGATTCTGAATGATCTGTATTTACTGTGTGAAGGATAAAAATCATTAGCCTGAATTCTGACTTTTGTAAGTTCTAGGTATAAAACTGAAATGTGCTCACCAGCTAACACATTTTAACCAAGATAACTTGTGAAGTTTGAGGACAGTTAACCAAACCTGTGCCTTCTTTCCTTCTGAGGACGTTTGTTACACAACTCCTTGTTACCCTAATACTTGAACTTTGGACCTTACGGTATTTGCTCTCAACTAGTCATGATGTTCTTATACTCTAGTTACACTTGCAGAATTTGGTATAAGGTGAGTGGGGTGTGTGGGTGTATGAATGAAGGAGTTCCTGGCAGAATGGAAGAAAAACATTTTTTATAAAATTGTGATTTTTTAAAAAAACAAAATTGTCTTTACTTTTTTGCCATTTACCAGATTAACAAGCTGCTCAGGGTATATTCTGTAGCTGTGCCATTGACAATGCCTGCTTTAGTCAATAAATCCTGAATAACAAAACAGTGTATCAAGTACAGCGTTTCCCTGAAAAATCTTAAAACTTTATTAATATTGGTAGCAAATGTTAACAGTTTTTTGAGCCAAGATCATGAACAGAAGTTTAAGCTTGAGAAGAAATAGTGTTTAAATCAATCTCTTGGAATGTTTGTGAATTAACAAAGTTATGGCTTCCCCAGGCTGACTAATGGTCTCCATCTCCCAGCAGACTCAGTTCAGGCTTTGTTTCTTCCACATCCTTCCAGTAAGGAAGCAGCCAGGGCAGAGAAGAGACCTTCTTGTCTATCAGAGGCCAGAGATGTGAAAACAAAAATTCATTTCCCGCTGGTGATAAATGTAGTCCATCTGATAAATAAGACGAAAAGTCCTACAAGGGAGGGGGGGCATGTTAAAGGTGTGACTCTCTCCCCAAGTTGGCTCTTAGAAAGCTAACCAACCCCTTCTGTTCCATGTAGCTGCTTAAGTACCATCTGGGACCACAGTGGCCTCAGTGTGCTCTGTGTGCTCTCTACACAGGTGTTTGAACACACAAGAGCCTTGTTAACCCTCTGGCGCTGTCTAATACAGACCCCAGCTCTTGAAATCATAAAGCCTTTACTCTATGTCTCAATTTGGACAGTTTTCTAGGTCTTAAATCATATGACATGTTAATAGCTTAGAGAGGCTTATGAGAGGTAACTATGATTTAATAATATTACAACAGTGAAAAATTTGGTATTAAGAGTTTAGGCCCTAGGAAGTCATCTTATGACTCTTGGGCAAGTTTGGGGGTAGGAAGAACTTGTTACCATCTGGACTAGGAATGGGTGGGTTGAATCCAGTCACCCAGTTACTCCTTAGACTCAGTCCTATTTCTTACTTGGAATCTTCACTCTAGGCAAGACTTCCTTCCCCAGTCCCTATGGGGTCTGAGGTGGCAGGTTATACACATGGCTTTCATAGTCCAAGGACTCAGATTTTAGTGGCCCTTTTCCCTAGGCTTTGTGTTTCTCATCTAGATGGTTCTAGATGGAACTCTAAAGATATACTCAGTTCTAGAGCCTTAGTGTAAAGTGAAAGACTTGTGAGCAGACCATGCAGTAGTTGAAAACACCCTTCTAGCACAACTGTCTCAAATTACCTCCAGTGGGTTTTTTATGTGAGGTTTCAGGGGGAGGGGGTGCAATTACCTGTGTGGGAATGTCAGAGGACAACTTTTGGGAGTCAGTTCTCCTACCTTGTGGATTTCAGAGGACAAACTTGGTTTATCTAGCTTTGTGGCAAGCACCCTTTCCCACTGAACCATCTCATCAGTCCTAATTCTTTATCCCCAATTTATTTATTGTGTGTATGTATGCCCAGTAGACTCTTTGAGTATTTTATTATTTTTATTTTATGTATATGAGTGTATTGCCTGCACGTAGGTAAGTGCATCTCTGTCGTGCAGTGCCCACGGAGGACAGAAAAGGCCATCAGATCCCCTGGAACTGGAGTTACAGATAGTTGTTAGCTACCATGTGGGTGCTGAGATTCAAACCCAGGTCTTCTGTAAGAATAACCAGTGTTCTTAACCACTGAGACATCTCTCTAGCCCCTCTTTAAGTACTTTTTAACTACTGTTATTCATTCATTGTATGTGTGTGGGTGTGCATAGAGGTCAATGGACAACTTTGAAGTTCTCTCCTTCAACCATGTGGGTCTTGAGGATCAAACGTAAGTCAGGCTTGGTGGGAAGTACCAGCTGAGTCATCTCTCCTGCCCTCCAGTGGATTAAGAAAAACAACTCCATGGCTGGGCATGGTGGCGCGTGCCTTTAATCCCAGCACTCGGGAGGCAGAGGCAGGCGGATCTCTGTGAGTTCAAGGCCAGCTTGGTCTACATAGTGAGTTCCAGGACAGCTGGGGCTACAGGGAGACCCTGTCTCAAAAAGACAAAAAAAAACCCCCAAAACCAACTCCAACCAAGTATGGTAGTGAACGCCTTTAATTCCAGCAGAAAAAAAAAAAAAAACCCAACTCCAGGGCTGGAGAGATGGATCAGCAGTTAGGAGCACTAGCTGCTCTTGCAGAGGACCCAAGTTTGATTCCTAACACCCATGTGGTGGCTAACAATTGTCTGTAACTCCAGTTCTAGGGGATCCAACTCCCTCTTCTGACCTCCTTGGGCACTGTATGACATGGGTGCACTTACATACATGTAGGTAAAACACACATACACATAAAATAAAAATGTTAAAAAAAACAAAACTACTCTAGATGCTCAAACACTGATACTTCTGTTTTGTGCCCACTGCTCTGGGAACAAGAGGACTTAAAAGGTCAGTCAAGGATGCTCAGGCAGACTGAAAGTACTAGGGCTACGAGAGCCTCTAGATGACAAGCATCTCTGAAAAATTATAATACTTGGTTTAAACTTAAGTAAATTTCAATTTCTTAGCAACTTAAACGAGTTGACAGGCATTCTTGAGCTTCCTGGCATTTACTAAATGGTCTCCACCCGATTTAATTCAGGGTTTGCTTCTGTTACCTTCTTCCAGATCCTTGGAGGGTAGGATGGACTAAGATTTAGGGGTAGGATAAGTTAGTATTTGGCTTGGTGACTGCGGGTTGCTTTCTTCCAACTCCTGTCCAAGTGGCTAAACCCAACAGCTCTGAAGAACAAATGGGTTCTGGAGAGATGGCTGGGGTTAAAGGCACTGATCTGGCAGAGGACCCAGGGTTTGGTTTTCAACATCCATCTGACAGCTTACACTGTCTCTTAACTCCAGCTCTAGGAGATCTGATACCCTCTTCTCGCTTCCATGGGCTCCTACGTACATGTAGTGCACATAAACTCATGCAGGCTCACACACATACACATAAAAATAAATTTTTAAAAAAGTAGACTGGGGCCAGGCGTGGTGGTGCATGCCTTTAATCCCAGTACTGGGGAGGCAGAGGCAGGCAGATCTCTGTGAGTTCAAGGCCAGCCTGCAGTGAGTTCCAGGCCAGCTGGGGCTACAGAGAGACCCTGTCTCCAAAAAAAAAAAAGACAAAAAAAAGTAGACTGGGTACACAGTGGATTCTCCTTTCCTTTGAGTACTCCAAATACCATCAGTCCCCATCACTCAGCCACCTCTCTGGGTCTCTGCAGAGTAAGGAAATGACTTGTATCTGGCAAAACAAATACTTTACCAAAGAGCATGGTAGGCTCAGTTGGTAGAGTGATTGCCGAGCATACACAAAACCCTTGGGTTCAGTCCCTAGCACAATGTAAACTGGGCATGGTAGTGCACATCTGTACAAGTCCTACACTCCACCTCCAGAGGTGGAGGCAGGACAGCTAGAATTTCAAGATCGACTACAACTGTATAAAGTTCTAGGCCAGCCTCAGCTACACGATGCCCTGTCTTGAAAACAAACAAGAACAGTAGCAGGTATGGGTAAAATAGAGCTGTCTCACTGCCTCTTCTATGCTGTCCATTAGGTGCTATGTGGAACCTGAATTCTGTCCCACCATCCTGTCCCTAAGCTGTCATTCTAGTCTTGTCTGACAGGTCTACGGATGGAGTCACGGATGTGACTTTGAGCAGCTGCACTCCTGCAGTGGAGTCTCAGCTTCATCCACAGCACTGAGGGTTTCAGACTCCAGTTTTCCTCACTCCACGTGTTCTGTGGACATACGTTTCCCAGCCACCTATAGAAGGCTATGTAGCTGGCTTCCAGACTGGGGCTAGTATGAATGACACTGCCATAAACAACTGCATACTGGATTTCTGGTAACAGTTTCCCTTTTTAATATTTTATTTATTATTTTTATGTGTATGTGTGTATTGCCTGAATGTAGGTAAGTGCACCCGTGTTGTGCAATGCCTGTGGAGGACAGACAAGGCTGTCAGATCCCCTGGAAATGGAGTTACAGACAGTTGTTAGCTGCCATGTGGGTGCTGGGATTCCAACCTAGGTCTTCCAGTCCCCCAGTTTCCCTTTTCTAGGGTTAAGGAGTGGGTGGCTAAGTCCTCTGTCAAAGTGGCCATACTCCTTGAGAACTAGCTTTTTGCTAATATGTTTTCCGGCTTTAAAACAAATAATTACAATTATGTATCTCAAGCTAAATTTTCTTAGAGATTATACTCTATTCAATGTCACATTTTTGTTTGTTGACACTTTAAACTTTGTCCTATCCTGATGTTGAGAACTTGACCATTTTTATTGCTCTGTGGCAACTCCCAGCTGAGTATCTGGCTCCACAGGAACCCCCTAGAACTCTCCTTTACCTGCTCTTTATGCTTCCCTAGTGAGGGGCCATTTGTGTTTGACTTTTGAGACAGGGCCTCATGTAACCCAGGCTGGTCTTGAACTTGCTATGTAGCTAAGGCTGGCCCTGAATGTCTGATCCTCCTGCCTCTACCTCTCAGGTTCTGGGATTACAGGCATGCACCACCATGCCTGACTTACCTCTGCATAGACACTTCAGGAAAGTTGTATACACCTGGTTTACCTCTGCGTGGTCCCACTAGCTCTGAGAGAACTGAGAAAATCCACAGTACCTGGTTGTCCTTCTGCATCAGGGTCCACAGGTCAAGGATATCAGTCCCACAGTCTTGGGCTACTTGCAAACACACTTTAGCATATTCACCAACAATTGAGTTCAGGCGATTTAATTTGCACCCTATTGAGAGAGGGACTCCAGATAGTAACTGATAAACCTCATGCTGGTCCTTGTGCAAGCTGTACCGACTGCCAGTTTCTAAGTGCCATTAATGTCAGCCTGTTGGGGACTATAACAGTGGGTCTCGAAGATTATTCCTGCCATGTGACACAGCAGAGGATGAAGTGCAGCAGGAGGAGGAGGAGCCGGAGCCAGTAGTGGCACCCAGGACCTTCTGGGGAGCTAGGAATGTTCTGGAGGACACTGAACAAATATACAGAAGCAGGAAAGGCCCAGGGGTGTAGCAGCTGCTTAGTGCAGGCCTGTGAGCTGACCACGGTGATTTGGGTCAGTTGGGCAAGGAAGGGCCATGGTAGAAAGAAATGCCATGCTGAGTGTGTGTATGCAGCCAGAACCACTGCAGCACTATGGGCAAGTCTGCAGTCTAGACAGAGACCTAGTAAATTGCCTGACAATGCTACTTAATGGCTGCGTGACTATCCATACCTTGCTTAACCATCTTCAGGCTTTCCTTGTCCGTGATGGCTATATCTACTTCCACTCATGCAAAACACACATATTTAAACAAGCATATGCTGCTTTATCTCCTAACCTACCTGCAGGAAGGGCAGAGCTCCCTTGGGAGGTGGAGCTAGGCAGGCTGGCTTGGAAGTAGGAGCCAGAGCTGGGTTGAAGCTCAGGTTGCTGGCAGTACCGAGTGCAGGCAGAGGAGAGCTAGGGGACTGACGAAAAGGAAATGAAAGAGAAAACGGGCAACTGGATATGGGGTACAGGTGCTGGGTTGCGCAGGCTCTGTATGGGAGCAAAAGAATAAATTCCTCCCTAGTTTGACTGCTGATCTGTATTAAAAAAGTTATTAATGTGTCCTAGAAAAACCTGTTGTGTTTCCAGCAGCTTGGTGAAAATCCATGGTACCCTTCCAGCCACGTGTGTCAGCACAAGAGTGCAGCTATGCACAAGCCACAACAGCACTTCACAGAGAAGAAAAAGTGGGGAAATTTCACCATGACACCTTTTCTCCAACTGCCATAAAGGAGGCAAAAAAGAATCACTCTGTGAGCCCATGTTACAGTGCCTTCTCCTGATGCCAGGGAGTCGGAGATGCTGTGGATGAGGACCTAGGGGATCCAGGCACCACCAGAGCTCAGTACAACCATGAAGGTCAGCAGGTGGCCAGGCTGGCAATCCCTCCTGACTTAGCCACAGCCAGAATTCCTCTTTTTTTGTTTGAGTAAGACAATGGGAGTTGTAATTTTGTTTTCACTTCACTTGATTCCAAACAGACTCACAGGGGCCCAAGGGCAACAGGGGCTATGGAAGCCCTCTGGGTGCTCCCATCCAATTCTGTGGTAGCTGCACAAACTTTATTTACCTTTCAGGACACATTCCTTCTCCCAGGCTGCTTCACAGAGTGGAGGTGGTGTGAGGAGAATGACTCGATCTTCAGGGACATCCACAGACCTGAGGTACTGGACCATGTCCTGTAGGTTTGCACGGTATTCATCCAAGGGAACGTGCTGCTTGGGATTTTCATCTATTCAATGACATGAATACTTCAGCCCAAATACATTTTTTATTAGTAGTATTATTATTTTATTATTTTTTGGTCTTTTTGAGACAGGGTCTCCCTGTAGCCCCAGCTGTCCTGGAATTCACTATGTAGACCAGGCTGGCCTTGAACTCACAGGGATACACCAGCCTCTGCCTCGAGTGCCGGGATTAAAGGCATGCACCACCACGCCCGGCCATTTTTATTGTGTTTTAAGTCCCCACCCCCAGTCTTGTATATCCCAGGCTGACTGAATTCACTGTGTAGCTGAGCTTGTGATTCTCCTGCCTCCACCACACCCAATTTTATATAGTGATGGGAACTGAACTCAAGGCTCTGTGCATTGTAGGTAAGCATGCTAACCAATTCTGCTACATTCCCAGGCCTTAAAAAGCAAACAAAACCCACCATATTTACTTTTATTTTGTTTATGTGTATACTGGCATGTATGTATATGCACCACATATGTGCAGTAGCTATGGAGACCAGAAGAGGGGATCTGATATCTGGAACTGGTGTTACAGATAGTTAGCTACCATGTGGGTGCTCGGAACTGAACCCAGGTCCTCTGCAAGTGCAGCCAGTGCTCTCAATTGCTGAGCCATTTATCTAGCCCCAAGTTCTTTGGTTTTTGGTTGTTTTGAGACAGGGTCTCCCTGTAGCCCCAGCTGGCCTGGAACTCTGTGTAGACCAGGCTGGCCATGAACTCAGAGAGATCCGCCTGCCTCTGCCACCTAAGTGCTGAGATTTCAAGCATGTGCCATAAATAGACTTACAAATGCATACAAAATCACTGAGGAATGGAAGACATAAGAGATTTCCTTTTTCTTTTAAAAGAAATAGAGACAGCTCCACTTCCATAAATAAACCCATGGGGTGGTGGGGGATAGAACATACAGTTCATTAGCCTGTAGTCCCAGCGCTTGGGAGGCAAAGGCAGGAGAATCACTGTGAGTTCAAGGCCAGCCTGGTCTACATAAAAAGTTCCAGGCCAGCTGGGGCTACAGGTAGACCTGGCCTTAACGTATATGACAAAATACCTGAAATCCGGTGGAGAGTGGCTATGGAAATTGCAGATAGAGCATTCTCATCTCTAGTTCTCCCATTGTAAGCAAAGCTGCCTTTGGAGGCTGTGGAGTAAGATTACCCCAGTTCTAATGCTGACTCTGACACTGACTAGTCACATAACCTCAGAAAAATGCTTAATCATCAGGATCTCAGTTTCCTCATTGGGAAATGATGATGACAGGTCTGTCTCTTAATTTGGCTGAAAAGTGCTAAGTGTATAAAGCACTCAGCAGACACATGACAGGAAAATACTGCACAGGCTTGCTTCTAGTCGGGCTGGCACACAAGTACAAGGCTTGCACAAGGCTCTCTGCAGACGCCGTGCAAGTATAAAGAGGTCACCCATGACCCTGTGTGGTATAGGACTATCCTCCCCCATACAAACCACAGAAATATAAAGTCATCCAAGAACCTAAGAACCTGTGGAGTGGAGGACTAGCCTCTAAGCTAGACAGATGCCACCTTCAGGACAGCTGTGTCACCTTGCAAAAGATCATCACAGCTGGGGTTGTTGATGGTTGATATTCTCTCAGAAGGGTTGGGGAGGGTCATAGCCCCCTCACCAGAGTATCCAGTCACTCCTCCCAACCCCTTGTACACAATTCTGCCCTAACTGTATGTGGCTTTGGGTAGGAGGGGGAAGGGGCTAGAGTATATATAGGTGGGAAGGGCTAGGGGAGGGGCTCCATCTATAAAGCCAGAGTCATCCTGGGTACCTGGGTATAGACCTGGTATGACTGCTTTAAGGTCATCCATACTCCTGCTTGTAGCCCCCTCACCCACTGCTCTGTAAGTAAGCCTAATAAATTCACTAGTTCCCCAGAGTGAACTCTGGTGGACTCAGACCTCAGTTGGTAGTTGAGACCTTAGGAGGAGGGGGTAGATACTTTATGTCTTCCCCAGGAAAGGAATTTTAACAACAGCCTGCCACTCAGGCTACTCCTGACCAGTCTTTCTGCTAAGTCATGTGTCCTTACCAGGGCAGACTGGTGGCAAATACCTGTAACCCAAGCACTTGGGACATAGAGGCAGGAGGATCAACAATTTAAAGCTGCCTTTAGTAACCTAGTGAGTATGAAACCAGCCTGGGCTACATAAGACCTTGCCTCAAAAACAAAACAAAGGCTCCTTTCTCAGGAGGAAGAGTACACCCCAGAGGTGAGTCCTGTGCTGCCAAGTACATCAACTGTGGAGAAGAACATTAGAAATAGCCCTGCAGGAAACAAGCTAAATGTCATTTCAGGTTGCACAACAAGTCAGCCCTGTAGAAAACGATCCACAGCATAAAATCCAACCACATCAAAGCCAGAAGAAACACATAAGGAAACTCCAGGAGCACACTGTACTCTGGCAAGACTACTAGGAGATAGAGAAACTGTTAAAAAATAAAGTATATAAGTAAATTTGCTTGGTAATAGGAATATAATAGGAGTTAAGAAGTCACTCACCTTTTATTGAAGAGTCGTTGGCACCAAAGAAAATTGTAACTGCAACTGGGTTTTCGATACTGTTCTCTTTCCTGATTAATCTTGGAAGAATAATTTTGGCCCATTTGGTATTGTAACCTGAAAATCCACGATTCAGAACATCGCACTTTCTGAAATGAAATTTGTTGAAAAGAGCTGTGAGCAAGGAGCTGCTTCTGGGCCCAGTAGCCAGCCATTAGTGAGGCTGTGCTCTGTGGCTTCCCAGGGACAACAGGCCCTGACCAGCCCAGGATTCTTTATTGAGGACAAGGATGTACTCAAGCCAGCCTCCCCAAAGTCCTTTTGCAACAGGTAATCACCGTATTCTTCAGTGATATTCTACATTCCATACAAGGGTGACTGACTTTGTGGTGGCTCAGGGTGCTTCTAAAATGGTTTCTAATGGATGCTGACCTGAGCAAGTACAGTAATTTAGAAAGCCACTAACAACTTGAAATTCAGGGGTTTGAAAGTATTTTTGCTTTGTTTTGAACAGGGTCTTGCTATAATACATAAGATGTCCTCCAATTTGTGATCCTCCTGTCTCCCCAGTGCTGAGATTACAGACAGGTCTGTGCCACCCCCTCCATCCCCACTCCCCGCAAAGGATTTATCCTACACATCTGATGCTAGATTTCACATGGTGGCATTTACAAAGAACCCTGAGTGCTCTCTGTGCACTGAAGAGGAAGGGCAGGCCAAGGTTAACAGGTTAAGAGAAGACACACTGCCTATCAGAAAACTGCCAAGTACCAATTTAGGAATTATTCTCACCTGACTAGCCTGTCAGCCAGTGATGCTCCCCATCCACCCTGCTGGAAAGAAAACTGAAGAAAAACCCATTACTGTGTGTCAGTGCAGCCAGATAGAATTATGGAGTACTAGCAGCACCTTAAAGGGTCAGGCCTCCTTGCATAACCTCACTTCTTGGCCTTCCTGGACTGGGAAGGTCTCTGGGGAATTACCATGAATTCATCAAGTAGCATTCTGGAAATGAGGCTTTTTTTTTTTTTCATCATCTAGGGGATGTGACCGAGTCATCGACATTTTGCTGAGACCTAATATTAGAGTCATCTTAAAGTAGAAAAGCTACTTTAAAAAGTCTACATACAAGACAAAAGCAATTATGCTGAGTTAAAAAATGACTTCCACACCATTCCACTTCTCCAGTTGAAAAAAACAAGGAAGGCCAATACTTCATTCTATCCTGGCAATCCTCCTGCTTCAGCCTCCTGAGCGCTGGGATTAGAGGAACGCGCCATCACGCCTAGATTTTTTGGCAGACGTTCACAAAAGCTGCCTAGTACCAAAAATGTTGCCAATTATTAGGATATATTTTAAAGAATTGGTGTAGAAAGCCATGCCTTTTGAATGTTAAAAAACTACAGGAAAGCAACTTATCTTCCTTTAATAAGGTTGTTGCGGGAAAGATCAGGCAGGACACCGGGTAAGGCATTTTATGGAGGTGAAATGGTGTCAGATGAAAAGGTTTTTTCTACTTGACTTTTGAAAACATCCCGTTTTCAAAGCCATTTGGTGCTCAACCTGTGCCTCGGGAGGAAGTGCGCAGTGAACTGAGGCAAAGAAGCCTCGGCAGGGAATCCACAGAAAATTGAATCGGGTGCCAGCGAGGGAGCCTCGGCCGGGACAAGCGGGGCGCCGGTCTGAAGGCCGGCAGTCGGCGTGCACAGGGTCTTTCCACAGTCCCTCTACAAGACAGTCGCCTGGAAGGACAGCGGGGCTCGTCCACACCGCGGCACCGAAGGGCGCACGAGCACCTCGCAGGAGGCCGCGGGCGCAGGGAACGCGCGGGCGAGCCTGGCCGGTACCTGCGTGATGGAGTCCCCGAAAAGCAACACGCGAGGCCAGAGTAGAGAGCTGCCGAACGACGCTCCCTCAGACACCGCCATGGCGCGGAGTAGACGAGCGGACTGCGCCGCCGGATGTGCCGCAGCAACCGCGCCGGGGCGGGGCTAGACCTGAGGGGCGGGCCTAGGGCTGCTCGGCTTCCGGTCTTCCGCCTGCGGTCGGGTTTTCGGGCTTCCAGACCTCGGTGTCACTCCAGAGACAGCTGTGGTTTCCAGGAGACTTCGTTGTCGTGGGTTTCCGAGAAGCTGGCCTTGCACACACCACGGCCTGCCGGGACCCTGTCCTGGTTTGTCCCGAAGTGCGATTTGGCGCCGTCCGAAACCAGAGCCCGCACCTGGCGGCCCATTCGGGCTCCGGAAGCTTGCTTCCGCAGGTAACCGTAGTAGGCAGTGAGGTCGGCTACGCGTCCGCCCGCCGTGCAGCCGCAACTGGACTCGGCGGTTCCGATGGCGGCTGCGGCGAGTGACGGCCTAGTGGGAAGGCGGGGGTCCTGAGGTCTGAGCCCTAGGTGGCTGCTGGGTACGGGTGCGCGCCGCAGCCGCCAAGAGCCACTGGCTTCAGGTGCAGGAGGATTCTAAGGCAGAACTGGCCAAGGACCCTCACTCCAAACCTTTAACAAAAAGTCTGCCCGCAGGACTTGGCATCAGGAAATTTGTAACGTGCCCCAGAAGACGCTCACATGCACCTGCGCGGGACTTGAACGTCATCCCAGTAACAAGGAAGATGCTCGCAGGGACTTTAGGCATCCAAGTCTTGAGGTTAGATCAGCTGTTTTAGAAATCAGCTCTAGGAAGAAAAATCAGAGGGACCTGCATGCCAACCGCAAGGCGGACAGGGCGCTTCAAGAGCAACTCAGCACCTCACCAGCTCAGCCTGCTTCCCTAGTGTGGAGGGCCTCTGGAAAGGACAATCTCCCTTCCTGCAGTGTGCATTAGTGTTATCAAAACAAAATAAAACCTTGTATCACATGTAAAAGGTGGTCCCCAGACTTTTGATACAGACCAAAGACATGGGAATTGGGCCGTTTTTATAAAAATGTGTATCTCATTTTAAATAAGAGATTTACAGACTGAAGTTTGTTACCAAAGTGAAAGAGAGTTATACACTTGAGAGAAGAGGTAGATGAGTACGGGACAGTATAGGTGGCTAGCAAGTATTTGTTTGATGGATCATCGATCCACCCGGCTCCTGACTCCAGGAGGGAGATACATCTACTTAAGAATTTGTGAGCCCTAAGAAAGGACACTAGGTTTCTTTTCAGCCCTCTCGAAGTTCAGGTTCCTTATCAAATCTCCAAGCACAGCTTCCCACCTCTCCAACCCTGATCCTGGAAGAGGAGCAAGAAACCACTGCAGGAGGCATGCCCCACCTTCTTTCTGGAGTTCTGGGAAGGCACTCACCTGAGATTCTAGGAAGGCATGGCCCCTTTTCTGTTTTTTTTTTTTTAAAGCTTTTACAATTTTATTAGAATTTTAAAGAAAAATCCTCAGGGCAGGTGAGCTAGTAATCTTGGCGGTTGCCTTGAGGAGAATGGAGGTAGACTGGCAGCCACATGGCTGGGAGAAGGAAGCTTTAGAGAAAATAATACAAGATGCTAGGGGTAGCCCAAAGCCTTAAAGCAGGTTAGAAAAGGGATATGGAGGGGCTGGAGAGATGGCTCAGCAGTTAAGAACACTGTTCTTGCAGAAGACCTGGGATTCAACCCAGCACCCAAATGGCAGCTAACACCTGTCCATACTCCAGTCCCAGGGGATCCAACACAGGTGTACTTACCTACATGCAGGCAATACATGCATACACATAAAAATAATACAATTTCAAATAAAAAAAAGGGATATGGAGAAGAAACAAAAATATTACACTTTTCTGAATTCAGAAACTCAGACTATATAGAGCTAGCAAGAAAAACTCTCTCCATCTATTTAGCATAACCCACCTTCCTAGGGGTGGTTCAATGACCAGATGATTGACCAGTTAAACTTACACAAAATGGAGAGGCTCAGGGTATTACAATCTCCACTGGCTCTGAGACTTAAGTCAAATCTTTGACTTGTTTTATTGGGTCCTCAGAACTGTAATTTTGATGGCATTCAGTTGCCTCTTACCATCATAAAAACAGCAAGCCTCACCTAAGGCCATGTATAAGCCATCTTTCTTTAGGAACAGTAAGTCCAGCCCCTTTCTGTTCTGTAGCACCATTTCAGCTGGGAGTTAACCTGTCTCTCCAACTGGCCAATGGTGTCCTACAGATGTCCAATGTCTCTATCTGAGAGCTTAGAAGCCTAAATTTTATTGCCTGTGGCTAGGGTGGCAGCACCATGGCCCCTTTTCTGGATCCACTTATAAATCCTATACCTCCCCCCCAACCTCTATACCCTCGGGAAGGCTGCACGCCCCTCATAGCTATCTGCATCTTTCGAGGTTGGATTTCACTTCTGCTTTATCATGTTGCCTCTCACCCGGAATTCTGACACTGGGGAAAGGTAGCAATCATTGAAGAAGATGTCAAAGCTGTCGCTAACAGAGCTGAGCTGCTCCTCCACTGGGGAGGCTCCTGCATCCAGTTACTCCCAAATCTGAATTAACTGTGCTTTAGGAAATTAGACCAATGAACTAATTCACACAAAAAACAATTCAACTTCCACAATACATTTGAGTCATTAAAAACCCTATCTCGGGGGCTGGAGAGATGACTCAGCGGTTAAGAACACTGGTTGTTCTTGCAGAAGACCTGGGTTTGAATCCCAGCACCCACATGGCAGCTAGCAACTGTCCGTAACTCCAGTCCCAGGGGATCCGACAGCCTCTTCTGACACAGGTGCACTTACCTACATGCAGGCAATACATGCATACACATCAAAAAAAGCCAACAAAAAAACCCTCTATCTCAGAATTGAATGTGTAGATTCCATACAGAGAAAATGAGTCCTGAAAGTGGTAATTTGATAAATTTGACAAACATGAACTGTGTGGCAATACTATGCCAACATTACAGTTACCTGAGAGCCTAACTCTTAAACTTAGGTTTTTTAAAAAAATATTACTATTTTATGTGTATGAGTGTATTCTGCATGTATGTCAGTGCACCTATGTTGTGTAACACCCGTGGAGATCAGAAGAGGGTGTTGGATCCCCTGGAACTGAGTTATGGATGGTTGTCAGCTACCATGTGGGTGCTGGGAACTGAATTCAGGTCCTCTGCAAGAGGAGTCAGTGCTCTTTAACTGCTGAGTCATCTCTCTAGCCCCTTAAATTTAGTTTTTAAGAGTGGGCCTGAACCCCAGATAACTCTTGGAAACATCTGTCTCCTGGAACTGCTGATTTAACACTGTCTGCTGGAACTCTCTCCCTGAAACTGACCCACCCATAATTTTATTCAAAATGGCTTCTCCATTTTGAATCTTAACAGACCCTCTGGCCTTTTCATACCTAGTTCCAGAATATCTCATTTACCCTAGGTCATACATCCTTCCCAATCTCCACTATGCCAAAAGGAGACTGGGGTTGAACCTTTCAGGCTTTGATATGCTAATTTTCAAGCAAACCCACATTCATTCATTCTTGTTTTGGGTAAAATACCAAATTGAGGTTGCCTAGGAAAGGAGATCAGGTGTCAAGGTCACAAGACACAAGAGCACATAGTTTTGCTGGGGTTAATTAAAAATTCTGTCCAGATTATGTCCATTTATAAAAGTCATACCCACAATAAACTAAGGAATTTGGCAAGTGTCAGGAGGGAAGAAATGGGCTTCAAATTTGTAATCGGCACAAAATTTGCAATCAAATTCAACATACAGGTATGACAATATGAACCATTTTTCCTGTACCAATTAAATATGGTAAGACAAATTTGGATTCAGTTGCAAGAAGCAGATCTTAAAGGGTTTCCGTGGGTGCTGCATGAATGCCTGGACCTAGATTGAATAAATTCTAAAGTAATGGGCAACCTATTCTAGAATGATGGACAAATTAGTTGGTGGTCCAGAGGTATTCAAGCTGTTGGCATAAAGGCCATCTGATGTCAAAAGTAAACAGGCTATCCCAGAGAAACTAAGGTATTTTATTTAAAGTAACAGAAATAGAGCCAAGTATGTAAAACATTAACACATACAGAGGAGGTCATCAGTGAACTGGTGTAAGGGCCTCATACAGTCTCTGTGCGGCTAGTTCCACCATTTCTCTGAGGGACTCATCATCTTCACTTCCTTCTTCACATTCTACCATCTGAAAGGGAGAGCACAAGCATGCCTTTCAACTTCAGTGTCTACAATCATCACATGGATTTAAATGAGAAGCATCATCTGGGAGGATGGAAGTGTGGGAGGCTGATGACCAAGTCACAGAGCCACTGACCCTATGGCACGTGCTGAGTGATCCTGACAGCACAGTGACTGGAGCTCCTTAGAGACGGGGAGAGGGAATGGACAGTCTTGTGAACCACTTTTCTTAAAGCCCAAAGTTCATACTTTGACTCAGTACACAATGCTCCAAGAAGTCTGTGCAGCACAAATTACTTAGTAAGAAATTGTTGTGATCATCTACTCAATATTTGGGGATAAATTTAATTTAAACTAATAATCTTTTTTTTTTAACCCCAGTCTTTTTGAGGCAGGGTCTTCCTGGAGCTCCAGCTGGCCTGGAACTCACTATGTAGACCAGGCTGGCCTTGAACTCAGAGATCTGCCTGCCTCTGCCTCCCTAGTACCGGGATTAAAGACATGTGCCAACCACACCCGGCTAAACTAATAATCTTATGACTACTTCCTTGGTTTTATTTCATTAGACAGGGTCAGTCTCAATATACAGCCAGAAACTCCTGATCTTCCTACCTCAGCCTCCTAAGCAGCTGAGATTACTGTTATCTATCATCACCCTGCCTGGCTTATCAAAGCTCACACCTTACAGCTCAACCACAAAACACTACTGGCTTTTTACACAATTACCAAAAAACAGCACGGTGGTGCTTGCCTTTAATCATCATCAACCTTACCAAGATGTGAATCCTGTGAGCTGCGGCAATAACTTGCCTAGCAAGGTAAGAAATTTGAAACATAACTTATTTGTTTAAACCTGGGTGTAGTGATGTATGTTTAATATCCCAGAGGTGGGCTTGGGCTATAGTGTGAGACAGGGTTACCCTGTCTTAAAACAAAATACAAAAAAGAAAACAAAAAAGAGAGAACAGTGTGCACGGATTACAGGCACACGCCACCATGCCCATCTTTATGCAGAGCCGGGGATAGAACCCAGGGCTTCATGTGTGCTAGGCAAGAACTCTAACTAAATAAGCCACATTCTCTAGCCCCAAAAACTGTCTTCACTTTGTTTCCCAAATATCTTGAAGCACTGAAAGAGCTACATACCCGTGTCTCCAAATTGATATTAGCTGTTTTCCCGTCCACTGTGACACTCAGGACAGAGTCATCTTTCACATTTACACAGTCTTCTCCAAATATGTCCCTCAAGTAAAGAAAACGGCATTAGTGGGAAAGTCCAACTTTATATGTTTGGGGAGAAATTAAATTGAAGATAGGTCCAAGTTCTAAAGTAGAATACTTTTTTAAAAAAATGTATTTATTTTACTTATTATTTTTACTTTAAGTGTATGAGTGTAATGCTTGCATGTAGGTGGGTGCACATGTGTCGTGCAATGCCCGAGGAGGTCAGAAGAGGGCACTGGATCCCCTTTAATAGGAGTTACAGACAGCCACCATGTGGGTACTGGGAATTGAACCTCAGTCCTCTCTGCAAAGGTAGCCAGTGCTCTTAGTCGCTGAGCCATCTCTCTAGATTCTAAAGTACAGTACATACCTCTATCTACTTCTGAGATGTAGTTATTTTCCTTGACATAGATTAGTGGTTTTGGAGAACAGGTAAAATATACAACTATCATTTATGAAGAATGCTCTACTTGGCAGGCACTGTTTTTGTTTTGTTCTTTATGAAACAGGGTCTCCCCTGTAGCCTCAGCTGGCCTGGATCTCACAGAGATCTACCTGCCTCTGCCTCCTGCATGCAGAGACACTCACAATAGAACTGTTCTAGTCCTGTCCCTAGCAGACCCAGTAGAGCAGGTACTGGCCCTCAGTAAGTTGGTCTTTTCTCCCGAGTCCCAAGGGAGGCTCCAGGGAGTCATGTGACCTCCTTGAAACCAAAGGTTAGGAGAAGCTTCACAGCCTTATCAGGCAGCCATCCATGTACTCAGAACTGTAGCCATGGACTAGGGGCCAATGAAAGGAAATGAAAGGAAAGCCTGGGCTTTCCTCAGTGCTGGCCAGCCTGCAACCCCACAGCCATGTGTGCTGCTTCACATCAGGCCAAAGCCATAGTACCACCTGGCCACAGCAGAGTCCTCTGAAACCATGAGCCAAAATGCAATCTTTCTTAAATTCATTTTTTGAGGGGAAGGGCAAGCATCTGTCTGTGATGAGAAACTAATGGTTATTCATTCAATAAGCAAATGAAAGATTAGCATATATGAGGCACTGTGCTAGAAACTGAAATTATAAACAACTACCCACTACAAGGCAATTTTATAAGACTGCTTGGAAAAACATCCTAAAACTAGGCCCTAAAAAAGTTTCTGCAGAAACGTGCTGGTATTTAGCAACACGCTGGATTTAAAGACATTTCATAGTTACAGACTTACTGGAAAGAGTCTAGAGAAAATCAAGGTTCTCAAATAATTCACACTTCTGAAAACAGAAGCATTCTCACAGATACAGTGATGGCCAGCGACATCAACACCCATGCTGGACCATGCCAGTTTCATACACACTCCTGGGGGCTATGGTAAGCAGGGCACCTACAGGCAGAACACTCAAACTTGGCATTAAGCTAGTGCCAACTTGGACAAAGCTTGGTACAAACTGCTCATTCTGACACATCATAGCAGGCCTGGTCTGAACCCCACAAGCAGTGGGAACACTCTGTGGACTCAATGCTCCTTGGCCCACCTGCACACCTGGCTCTTGGGAGACTTACTGGAGCATGACCTCCAATCGCTTGCTGTAAACATGCATTTCTAATTTTTTAGAAACCTTCTGTACTGCGCCTGGGGAAAAACAAAACAAAACAGACTTCAGCTTTTTAATTTCCATTTATATAGTGACCAAATTATCAGAGAATGGTTACTGATGAGTCCAAATTAATTATGGAGGCCTTAAAATGGCAAGCACATATCTGTATCATTGTCCACTAATATAATTAATGTGCATCATGTTATTTCATGTTTGCATCAAGGACTCCCAAAATGACATTTCAATTTTTTTCCCCAATGTTTCTCAGACTTTACATTCATGAGGAGAGGTGTGTACAATTACAGCTCCAAGAATTCCAGGGAAGCGTCTGAGCACAGAGATCGCTTACTGTTAAGTGAATTTAACATCCTACTATATAAATCACCTCCCTATGCCTGCTGTACTACAAATTCTTAAAAGCACCTGTCCATTATATTACTTCCTTCTTTTGCCCCAGAACCATACAACCAATGTCAAGTCAACCAGCAAACTTTAACCTGGAATGGAGGATGCCTTGGCACAGTGCCAGTTATACAAGAGAACAGAATTCTGACCCAGAACCCTACTCCCGAGAGATATGAAACATGCCTACATAAAAACCTTTATTTTTATTTCCTTATTTATTTATTTTGGTCTTTTTGAGGCAGGGTCTCCCTGTGGTCCCAGCTGGCCTAGAACTCACTATATAGACCATGCTGGCCTTGAAATTATAGAGGTCCACCTGCTTCAGCCTCCCTACTGCTGGGATTAAAGGCGTGTGCCACCACACCCAGCTAAAACTTTTATTTTTTTTAAGCAGGGCTTCACCATGTAGCACTGGTACTCACTGTATAGATCACGCTGGTCTCAAGCTTTCAGGGCTCCTCTTTCCTCTGCTCCCCAAATGTTAAGACTATAGGCATATGCCAACACACCCAGCTGATTTTGTTGTTTTGCTTTAAGATTTTTTTTTTTTTTTTTTTGAGGGGGTGTCTTTTTGAGATAAGCTCTACCTGTAGCCCCAGCTGGCCTGGAACTCACTATGTAGACCAGGCTGGCCTTGAATTCAGAGATCTGCCTGCCTCCACCTCCCAAGTTCTGGGATTAAAGGTATGCACCAACCACGCTTAACTTCTTTTTGTTATTTTAGTTATGTGTATGTGTGAATTCATCCTCTTGCCTCTGCCTCCCAAGTGCTATAACTGAAGGTGTGCACCACCATGCCTGGCCAAAAAACATTTTCTGTGCTGGAGACTGATCCCAGGGTCTTATCCATTTTAAGTGCTCTACTACTGAATACATGAATGCATCTGAACCTACACAGAAATTCACATACAAACATCTACAGCAGCACTGTTTACAGCAGTCAAATTGCATCTGCCCACTGAGCAATTCAACTACAACAAATGAAAATTTACATTTACCATTACCGAAACAAATTCAAATGCTTACCAGTGGCTTTGTGAGTAATTTAAGTTAGCCTATTCACTTCATATACAGTTACAAACTAGGATGAATTGGGAAATAGCCAGTTCAACTTTTTTTCTCCCCCAAATCAAAGAATTAACAGCTTGTGTGTATGTGTGTCTTTAAGATGGAGGAATATTCTATCAGAGAACAGAGTCTGATATTGTGTTAAGGGTCCAAGGTAAGAGGCACCTCAGAATATTTCAGTGTGACCCCTTCTCCAGCGGCAACATTCTATGGCACAAATTTGCCTATCTGAAGATACATATTATACAGACCTATACATTAATAGAATCAAGTTGTTAAAATGATTCAAATATACTTTTGCTGGTGTTTATCTTTGTTAGCAATTGTTCAATAGGGAGACACCATACTATTCAGCAACTTCTCTTTTTTCTTTTTTTTTGGTCTTTTTGAGACAGGGTCTCCCTGTAGCCCCAGCTGGCCTCAAACTCACAGAGATCCACCTGCCTCTGCCTCCCAAGTGCTGAGATTAAAGGCATGCACCACTTATGCCCAGCCTCAGTAACTTCTAAACACAGACACTAGCCTATCTTCCTGATGGACACATTGGCTCAATTCAGCAGTATTTTGGAATTTCTGTTCAAATGGTTTTTAAGAGAACTACAGCTAAAGGAATTCTTATCTTTGTAGTAATTGTAATCAGATTTCTATAGTATGAATGAAGAGCCAAAATGAAAAGTAAGGTACTAATAATCTGCATTGTTAAGGTTCCCTCGAAGATTACATACTTTAAAAAATCAGGAAACTTTTAAGTTCTACTTTAGGGTTCTACTGCTTCTACTTCAAAGAAACTGGGGAGAAAGGAAAGAACTGAAAAACACGAAGTAAGTCTGTACCTTTCCTTATTTTTGGATTTGACTGAACTTCTAGTATCACGGTTGTCACTGTGTCTGCATACATGTCGTTAGAAGGGTTTGCCAGCCACTGCAGAGCAAAGGCAGAGTTAGGAGGCAGATCATGGCCAAGTATAAGCTACCAACTCTCCCCACCCAGTCACCATGGCTAGAGCTGGGCCGCTGCTTCTAGCACTTTGGCTTAGATTGACTGACTCCTCTAATAATGCTAGGATCCTTTAATTTCCTTTTAATCTGCAAAAAGAAGCATACTAAGTACCTCCTTTGCGGCAAAAGGTTTTATATGCAATCCCATTTAATTTTCACAATAGTATTATCAAATTTATGAAAGAGAAAACTGACTTAAAGGTAACATGCTGGCATATATTCAAACTCAAATTCCAAGTCCTTTTTTTTTTTGGTATTTTTGAGACAGGGTATCCCTCTACCCCAGCTGGCCTAGAACTCGCTATGTAGACCAGGCTGGCCTTGAACTCACAGAGATCCACCTGCCTCTGCCTCCCAAGTGCTGGGATTAAGGATGTGTGCCACCACCCCAGCTCCAAACCACTTTTAAGTTAGTAGCACAGGGAGTATGACAAGAGGGTAAAATAGGGCTAGAGACAGTTAAGAGCACTTGCTGCTCTTGCAGATATCCAAATTTGGTTCCCAGCACCCGCATCAAGTGGCTCACAAATATAACTCCAGTTCCAGGGGATCCAATGCCCTTTCTTCTGGATTCTGTAGGTACTGCACTCACATACCACACAAAGACATACACATAATTAAAAATAAAATCTTGGGATGGAAAGATGGCTCAGTAGTTAAAAGCTCTTATAGAGGACCAAGGTTCAATCCCTAGCACCCACATGGCAGATAAAAATTGTCCATAACTCTAGTTCAAGGGGATCTGATGCCTTCTTTTGGCCTCTGCAGACACTGCACACATGTAGTACATTTATATATATGTAGGCAAAACATTCATACACATAAAATAAAAATTAAATCAAAAAATGAAAATAAATCATAAAAATATGAATCCACCCAGCACTTGGGAGGCAGAGGACAGCCTGATCTACACAGTAAGTTCCAGACCAGCTGGGGTTACAGGGAGACCCTGTCTCAAAAAGACCAAAAAAAAAAAAAAAAAAAAAAAAAAAAAAAAAAAATCCAAATATGACTATAGACACACCACACGTGTGCCTGGAATGGGACCCAGCAGCTTGTACCTGCTATAGCTCAAGTCTGATGGGTAGTGATTATCAAAGATGTACTTTTGCTTCTCACATGAAGCCTAAGATTCTGACACTCTTTCATGTTCCCAGTACTCTAACCAAGCTTTCCAAGTCCTGGTGTAGCAAATTATTTCAGGAATCGGCACCCTTCCCATCTCTTGACAACCACTCCAAAGAGCACACTCCCAAGCATCAGGAGTCACCTGGAAAACTTTCTCTAAAGTCTTTGATATATTATCTCTGGAATCAAAACTATATTCTGGGGGCTGGCTCAGAGGGTAGGGGCACTTGTTGATAAGGCCAATGACCTGGTGGAATCCAGATGGCAGCAGGAGAACTGATTCCCACAAGTTGTCCTCTGACCGCCATGCATGCACAGTGGCATATGTGTGCCCCACCTCCTCCCATCCCCCCAAATTAAAAACATAAAAAGAGCTAAATTACTATCTTTAAAATGTCCCCTTTTTACTGACATTAAGATTTTAAATATTATTGTGACTTCACACTGAAGCAATTATTGTTTTTGACATTTTAAGAGATTTAAAAAGCTTTCTGAATCAATTAACACATAAATCATAAAACTGTAGTTGGAACCAGAGCTGACAGAATTTCTTTTGGTTTTAAATAGTGTATAGCCAGGTGTGGTAGCATACACCTTAACTCCAGCACACAGGAGGTGGAGGCAGGGATGTAAGTTTAAGGTCAACCCTGGCTATTGCAAGATGCTGTCTTTAAAAAAAGAAAAAAAAGGTATGTTTGAATAAAACAATTGGCCATATATCTAGGAAATGCACGTATAACTTGACACAGAGAAAAAGACACAAGGTGCCTCTCTGGTCATTCAATCCTGGCCTAGCAAATTAGCTCTGCTGGTAAAGGCTTTTACTGCACAAGTCTGACCACCTTCATTTGATTCCTAAAATCCACATAAAGGAAGGGGGGAACTGACTCCACAAATTTGTCTTCTGACCTCTCCATGCATTCTGTGGTTCATGTGCACACACACATACACAAAATCATAAATTTTTTTTTAAAAAGTCTCCTTTTATGTCTGCTGTCTGCACCTAACTTAATGTATCTAACCCTTTTAGATTTGGATCACTTTATGGTTTATCTGAAATCCCTAAATACCACCCCACCCCATTATGTAGCTCTGACTAGTCTGGAACTCACTAAGGTGATATGTACACCAGGCTCTGGAATGCAACAGGATAAGTTCGGGAGTTTTGATTCAATAATAAGAACAATTTTTTTTTGAGACAGGGTCTCATGTAGTCCAAGCTGGCTTTCAACTGTCTATATAGCCAGGGATAACCTTGAACATCTGATCCTCTTGCCTCTAACTCCCAAGTGGTAGGATTACCTGGTCTTCTGACAGTGTTGGGACAAAGGTTTTATGTATGATACAAGCCTAATCCTTAGAACTAATTTATTTTAAAAAATTCTTTATTTTATGTGTATGAATATATTGCCTGCATGTATGTGAGTGTACCCATGTCGTGCAATGCCGTGGAAGTCAGCAGAGGGCTTCGGATTCCCCTGGGACTGGAGTTAAGGATGGTTTGTAGCTGCCATGTGGGTGCTGGGAATTGAACCCGGGTCCTCTGCAAGAGCAGTCAGTGCTCTTAACTACTGAGCCATTTCTCCAGCCCCAGAACTAATTTTTTATATTGAGACTTTTAAGATCTTTTGATATAACTAAAGCCCCCCATACCAGTAAATAATTTCCTCTACAACTGCATACCCCTTTTTTGCAACTTTATTTCTCTTTGTCAAGGTAAATGATTTTTTTTTTTTTTGGTCTTTTTGAGACAAGGTCTCCCTGTAGCACCAGATGACCTGGAACTCGCTATGTAGACCAGGCTGGCCTTGAACTCACAGATATCCACCTGCCTCTGCCTCCCAAGTGCTCGTATTAAAGGCATGTGCCATGATTTTTATCTTACCTCTAGTACCACCATGCCTGGTTCTTGTATTACAGTAATATTTCTGAATACTTTCAGAGCAGGTTTTTCTTGAATTTCTAATTCTTCTACATCACCTGAAAAAGAAATCATAAGATTTATATAAGATGGCTGGGTGTGGTGGCACACACCTTTAGTCCCAGCACTCGGGAGGCAGAGGCAGGCAGATCTCTGTGAGTTCCAGGCTAGTCAGGGGTGCCTCATAAGACCTTGTTTCAAAAAGAAGAAAAGAAAAAAAATTTTCTTAAATACTTTAAGAGGCATATTCATTTCTATGTACAGATAGTTGAAATAAAGCTGCCACATAATGGGAAAATTTCAACTTTTAAATGGCTAAGATTAATGTTAATGGCTTAAAGCAACTGAAAGATCTCACTTCATACACATTCACCTTGGACACTGAAGATTCTGTTAGCAGCTGTGAGAGATCTAGTCTCCATTGGCACCTCAGCTTTGCCATGATCTGGTCTTTACTGGTACCATAGCTTTACCATGAGCACCCTCAACCACTCCAACCATTACCACAGGGAAGTCCTATTGCTAAAGATTTGGCTTCACTGGTTCTGCATGTCCTCTTAAGGGTTCATTCAGATGTATTTCACTAATTTTCTGTTACTATTTATATAATTCTTTTTTTTTTTTTTAATGGTTCTTTTTTAAAAAATATATTTATTATTTTCATATTTTATGTGTATTGCCTATATGTATATGAGTGCACCTGTGTTGTGCAATGCCTCAGAGGTCAGAACAGGGCTTTGGATTCCCCTGGAACTGGAGTTAAGAACAGTTCGTGGCCGCCATGTGGGTTCTGGGAATCAAACCCAGGTCCTCTGCAAGAGCAGTCAGTGCTCTTAACTGCTAAGCCATCTCTCCAGCCCTTTTTTTCTAAAAAAATTGAATTTATTATTTTTAGTTTATGTGTATGAGTATATTGCCCACATGTGTGTTACTGCACCTGTGTTGTGCGATGCCCTTGGAGGTCAGAAGAGAGCACTGGATTCCCTTGGAACTGGAGTTATGGACGGTTAGCTGCCATGTGGATGCTGGGAATCAAAACCAGGTCCTCTGCAAGAATGGCCAGTGCTCTTAACCGAGCCATCTCTCCAGCCCCACTATCTATAATTCTAACAGGGCCTAAAGTAAAAAAGGATTTTCTTTCTTTTGGCTTACTTTACTGATTATGAACTTAACTGATTATGTACTTAAGTACAGTTTATACTTTGAAGTATTCTTGCTTTTGTTTGTTTGTGTTTTTTTCTTTTGAGACAGGATTTCATGTATCCCTGGCTGACCCGGAACTCTCATGGACCAAGCTAGCCTTGAACTCAAAGATCTGCCTGCCTCTGCTTCCCTAGGGCTGACACTAAATTTCTACAAGCACACCTGGCTTTGTTCTTGCCTTTTCAAGAGAGTAAACACCTTTCAGTCACTGCCCTCCCATCATCATATAAAAGCCATTCCTTCAAAATGTTGAAAACAGGTTAAACAGGTTCAGGCTTTCACTGGCGGGCTTACAGCCAAGAGCTCTCACAAAGCCTGTGAAGATTGGTAACAATGGAACTAGAAAATTGATTTTCATTGAACAAAGAACAAAATAGATAAAAGTTTAGGTGTTGGTAACTAAAACAGATTTTAAACAAAAGGAGAAAAGACTAAGGATGTTTTTAAAACTAAATTATCAAAGATAAATATCATGGGATTTTTAAAAATTACGAATATAGCCGGGCGTGATGGCGCATGCCTTTAATCCCAGCACTCGGGAGGCAGAGGCAGGTGGATCTCTGTGAGTTCAAGGCCAGCCTGGTCTCCAAAGTGAGTTCCAGGACAGCTGGGGCTACAGGAGACCCTGTCTCAAAAAGACCAAAAAAAAAAAAAGAATATATTTTCAAAGTTTTCACCTACAAATAATAAGATGGCCATGTAGTGTACACAGGTAATTCTGAGAAAATTATCAACACTAAGAATCGTCATTTCCTAGGTATAAAATTATCTTACTAAAAAATGCAATTAAATGAATTTTAGTAATTGCACACACATACCTGTCAACTTCTGTAGCTGGTAATAGAGCAAATTAAAAGGCCCAGTATATGGAATGGCTTGGGTCTGTTTCACAGTGCTCATGGCCAAGTCAGTATAATCTGTAAAGAAAATTAGAACAAATATACTTTACACTCCTGTAATCCCAGTACTCAGGAGTCTAAGGCAGGAGGATCTCAGATTGAGGCCAGCCTGGGCTACATAGTGAGACAATGTATCAAAAACAAAAACAAAAAAGAATATCATATCATGCAAAATATAATTTGAAAAACATATTATCAGGGATTAAGAAAAAGAGTAGAAGCAAAGTAAGTGAAAACCCATCTGTCCCAAATCTAGAAAGACAGGCTTGCTTCACAGTTTATTTCCTTACACCCCACTCCATGCGACCCCCAGTTAATCTGAGTTCTAGACACAGGAAAACCACCTGACTCCCCGAATAGAAGCTTAGATGTCTCCAGGCTAGTATATCAGCTGTCACCTGCCTTCTTTTCTGTTCAGCATCTCCTCACAACTTTCACCACCTGGCACGAGTGCTTCTGACTTGAAAAGCCTTTCCTAACTCTTCTGTATCAGAGCTGAACTGGGATCAGCACTTCTTAACACTGCTTCCCTCATTAGACTAACATGTCAATGGCCAGGACTACTACTGAAGCGTTTGGTAACTCTTCACTGCCTAGATTAGGCCAGAGCATGGCATAAGAGTTAGAGCTAACTACCCAATAAAAAACAGGTTTTATACTGAAGTATGAGAACTGACAGACAACAGTTGACATTTCTCATAGTTAAATACCTAAATATAGGTAAATATTGCTGTTATTTTGCATTCCTTTATAAAGCACTTACAACTTAATGCTAGGCAAGTAAAACTGAGTAGTGTGTTCACTTAAGAGAATATATCTATTTGGGAAAGTAAGACCTTACTGATGGCTCAGAATTTACATAGACACAGAGCTCATGTGGAAGTATCTGTAAATGTGGGGGGAAAGTAACTTACAAATTTAAATGTAACCCTATTTAACTTTGTGCAAATTTTCATTTTTTTCCAGAATGAGCTTCTGTTTGTATACATATTCATTGGCTACATGATTTGTGTTACCTGGATAATACAAAGGAAGTTCCAATGCAATGAAATATTTGGATTTTAAGTTTTTCCTTTTAAAGAAATTATAAAAGATTTTATTCTTGGAAAACTTAGGTCCTAAAGGAATGAGGAGCAACCTGGTGGTTCAGTGGAATGCTTAGCATGCATGAGGCTCAAGAGTTCCATTTCACTTAGACAGACAGACAGACAGACAGACACACACACACACACACACACCACACCACACCCCCAAACTAAAACCAAATTCTAAAATTACCACAGGTAATCAAAACACCAAATGCTAGCTGAGCATGATGGGCCAGATCTATAATCCCAGATACTTAGGCAGCTGAAACAGGAGGATAAGTTTGAGGCCAACCAGGGCTACATAGTGAGGTCCTATCTCAAAGCAAAAAATACCAAGGATCCAGAATGTAGTTTAGTGGTAGAGCATTTCCTTAGCATACACAGGACCTAAATTTAATAGCCAGTACCACAACAAACAAACAAAAATCCCTCAAACCAAACAAAAACAAAGTCTACTTGGTAAGCACAAATGCTACTGCAGAAAATCAAAGCACTACATCCTGTTAAGGTAGAAAAAAAGGGTCAGGAGTGGTCACTCTGCCTTAGAAGTGAAGCCTCCCCACCCCAAAGATTCCATGAATAATTTGACTGTTTCAATCGTTCAGGGAAGATTTCTTTTTCCATAAAGCTATTTAGATTGTTCATCATTGTACTTGCTGCTACTCAAAATTTGACCACCAGGGTTGGTGAGGTAAAGGTGCTTGTCACACAAGCCTGAAGACCCTAGTTCAATCCCCAGAACCTAGATGGTGGAAGGAGAGAACTGGCTCCTAAAAGTTGTCCTCTGACCTACACCCCCATACACACAGAGTCTAAATAAATAAATTACTAATAATTTTAAAAACTGACAACTAGATTAAGAGCACCTTTCCCAGATTTTCTTTCAATGTTAAGATCAAATTGTATTTGACAAGGCATAGTATACTTACTGGATAGGTCACAAGGAGAAAGTATGTGATAATTAAAGTTTCTTTTAACAAGTATTCCAGAAACCCGCTGGCCTTGTTCTGGTTTCTTATCTGCTAAAAAGCCCATGACCTATTACAAGAAAAACAAGCAAAGAATATAGAATGGTATAAAATGCAGACGTTTCTGGCAATCCTAATACATGGAGGGAGTGTGCCAACCACAAGCTAAGAGAAACAGCATTTCTGAACACAGAGGTCAGTAAGCATGGGACCAGACATTGAGAAATATTGACTGATTAAATACAAAAACCTTACAAACACGAAACCCACAATTCTTTTTTGCTTGTTTTGTAGACAGTGTCTCATGTAGTACAGGCTGGCCTTGACCTCACTACTTGGCAGAGCCTGGCCTTGAACTCTAAATCCTCCTGCTTATACTGCCCAAATGCTAGGATTTCAGGAGTGCATCATCATGCCCAGCTGAAACCCACAATCCTTAATGGCAACTTCTCACCACTACAAATGAGTGAGCTCATAGGGATGAAGACAGTACAGTTCATCCCTGTGTACCTTTAATTAAGCAGGGCCAACAGCCACTGGGCAGCATCATGTTCACTATGAGGAATTATACATGGAGATAGCCGTTTCACAGGGCTATTTTCTCCTTTTTTAAAAACATTTTTTATTTACTATTTTTATTTTATATGTATGCATGTATTGCCTGCATGCAGGTAAGTGCACCCATGTTGTGCAATGAATGCCCGAGGAGGACCGAAGAGGCTGTCGGATCTGCTGGCACTGGAGTCACGGACAGTTGTTAGCTGCCATGTGGGTGCTAGGATTCGAATCTGGGTCTTCTGCAAGAACAGTCAGTGTTCTTAACCGCTGAGCCATCTCTGCAGCCCCTATTTTCTCCTTAAATGTCAGTGACTCTCTGAAAAGCAGCTTTGCTCGAAGAGACAGATTTTAATGGTGATGCCATTTAAGAAGGAAAACAAATTAATGCTTTAAAATTTTTTTTTTTTGCCATTTTTGGTGATGCTAGGGATCAATCTTACCACTGACCTATACTCTAAGCCCACTAATGCTTTACGGTAACTAAATTACTGGAGAACAAAATTCCAGTAAGCAGTTCAGGTTTTGACTGCTGGTCAGTGCAGCTTCTAGTTTGTAACTGAAAATCTTTTTCCTCCCTCTATTTCTACCAGCAGAGTCTGAAAAGTATAGTTTTGAATTGCTGACTGTATGTATACATCTACAGGCATAAGAAATATACCATTAACTCTTCTAGAAAGTTTGTGAACAGCATGATTCAGGCATAATTACAACCATCTCTCTTCCAGGGCAACAAAAGCCTCACACCTTAAGTTTTGCTAGTCTTTTCCCCTGCCCAACTCCTCTGTAAGAAAGGCTTTTCATCAATGAGTTTTCTTTCTTTTTCTTTTTTGTTATTTTGAAACTTAAGAGTCTCACTGTGGTAACCTAGGCTGCCTTGAACTCATTATGCAGCCTAAGCTGGCCTCAAACTTTCAGTACTCCTGCCGCAGCCATTCAAATGCTGGGATCCTAAGTCTATGCCACCCAAGGAAGGCCTATCTTCACAAGGGAGAGTTGATCCTCTTTAAGGGAAAGACCCTAGATAGGCTGACTAGACCCCAGTGGATGAACCTGCACTGAGAGACATCTGGGCACACTAACTTGACTTGATAGGCCTTAATATATATGAAAGAATACATGAAAGCCGGTGTGTGTGTGGGGGGGGCATAGCTATAGTGGGGTATGGACAGGGGAGGCATACAAATATGATTAAGATGTTTTGTACAAAATGCACAAAAATTCAATTTAAAAAAAAAGAGAATACACTCCCCTAAGGAGAAAGTGTGGTGAGGTTACCAACTGCTGCCTTTTACCTTGGCCAGCTTTTCTCCTCTGAAGTTCAGAGTCACTGCTTCTGTATTCCGAGGATTGTGAACTTCTATGTGAACTTCATCATTATCTTCATATTCTCTAATCAGTGCAGCTTTCAATCTGGCCATTTCATTCTGTTCTCCATGTACTAAAATCTGAGAGTATAAAGAAACATCATTCAGATGAATAACTGTCCTTAAGTTAAATACATGAAATAAGGTATACTTGAATTTATGAAACATCTTTTTTTTTTAAGATTTATTTTGTTTTTATTTATGTGTATGGGTATATGCAGGTGAGTTCAGGTAATGGCAGCCAGAAGAAGGCATGGGATCCCCTGGAGCTGAAGTTTACAGGCTGCTGTAAATTACCAGATGTGGTACCAGGAACCCAATTCTAGTACTCTGAAGGAGCAGGAGACACTCTTAACCTCAGTGAACCATCACTCCAGCCCTATGATTACTTGTTTTAGGGACCTTCAGCCAGGCAAACATGTGGAACTCTTTATTCTGTTTAGCTTTAAAATACACCAGGTGCGGGGCTGGAGAGATGGCTCAACCATTAAGAACACTGATTGCTCTTGCAGAGGACCCGGGTTCGATTCCCAGCACCCACATGGTGGCTACGAACCACCCTTAACTTCAGTTCCAGGGGAATTCGACGTCCTCTTCTGACTGTTGAAGCATTGCACGACATGGGTGCACTCACATACATGCAAGGAATACACTCATATACATAAAATAAAAATAATAAAATGTTAAAAAAATGTATATATATATACTAGGTGCATCTACTTTAAGAGTAAACTTCTTTACACTATCAGTAGGATACACTTCTTTCATTTCTAGGCTTCATGTTCACATTAAGGGCTGAACCAGAAGGCCTCCATGGCCCATGCAGCTTTAAATGCATAAGGCTTTTTGCTATTCTACTAGCTTGGAAGGCATCCAGTTTTCTTCTGGTTTCTTAATGTGTAACTTTAAAATGTAGTTGTTGTGCAGAAGGAAAAAAAAGCAGCTTCTGATAGTTTCTTGTTTAATAAAGGCAGATCTATGTGAGATTGAGGCCAGCCTAGTCTATACAGTGAGTTCTGGGCCAAATGGAGAGATACAGATTGTATCTCAAAAAAACAAAAACAAGGGGCTGGAGAGATGACTCAGTGGTTAAAAGCACTGATTGCTCTTGCACAGAGGACCCAGGTTCAATATCCAGCATCCACGTGGTGGCTAACAACCATCTGTAACTCCAGTTCAAGGGGATCCAACACCCTCTACTGACCTCTTCGGGCACTGCAATGACAAAGGCACACTTACATATATGCAAACAGTATACTTACGCATATAAAATAATAAAGTATCAAAAAAAGTAATTGCAAATAAAATGTTTCAGAACCAAATGAAATGTTTTAGAGGAGCATTCTTTCACCATTACTGCAATGACTGCCAGTCTTTCTGTTGGTTTGTTTGTTTTTTTCAGACAAGGTCTTACTATATATCCCTGGCTGGCCTGGAACTCACTATGTAAACCAAGCTGGCCTCAAACTCATGGAGATCCACCTGCCTCTGCCTCCCAGGGACTGGGATTAACGGCATGTGCCACCATGCCTGGACTTTTTCTGTTTGCTTTTATAGCTTCTGTCTTCCAAAGGGGGTGCCTCTTGGTCTCCAGACCACTGGCAGATAGCTTCTGTCTGGCTAGCACAAGCATGGCCAGCAGCACTCCAGGGCAAAGGCTTATTACCAGGGTACAGGGCCCAGGCTATGCTGCCTGAGCACTACCAAGCCTGGTGCTGCTGTGTAATAACTATAACCTTGACCAAGTCATTCAACATCTCCATTGTTTAATTTCAGAAAAATTGCTGGCTATAAAGACTGAGCAAGTTAATTCCTATGAGACACTACTACCCCGACACTTGGTAAACAGTAAATGTAGGCTATGAGTAGTACACTTTTACTAGGGCTGTTTATTAGAAGGTGAATGTCAAGTCCAAATCAAGGATGTAAACTGTGGGTTCAGAAAGAACCAGAACAGCAATGAGATGAAGTGGGATTGAGTTTAAGGTAATGAGAGCAAAGAAAGCAGAAGACAGCTTTCCTCACCCTGGCTTAACGTACAAGAGGGTGTCCACAAACCACATACATACTAGAAACACATGGTAGGGGCCACACTACACCAAATTCTACAGATGATACTAAGGAGGAGATTTTCTCCATCCCTGACTGTGTTCACCAAGGGCAGGTGGCAAATACCTATGAGGAACATCATGCAAGAAAGCATTAAAAAACTAACAAGAACACAAGGAATGATGCTCAACACTATCAGCCATGAGGGAAATGAAAACCACGAGCCACGAGCTGTCACTCACACTAGCCAAAAGGTAACCCAGGTCCATCTAACCCATATTATCTAATGGATAATGGATAAACAGTGGACTATTCCTCGGCTGTAAGGAGGCAGGAAGCTGTGATTCATGCAACAACATGGCTGAACCTTGCAAATATAAGTTGCATGATTCCTCCGTATACTATGAATTATCAAAATCAGAGACAGGAAGTAGTTATAGGGAACCTGGATGGGACTGAGATGAAAAGGGAATGGGGTACAATAAGTACCTTCAGCCAGTGACAGGGTAATTTCATTAGTCTACTATTAATTTTTTTACATGAAATTAAAAATATAAGTAAGTCATAAATAAGGGAGCTATATACAGTATGTGTTTTATACCTTTTTAAATCTTGAAACTCTATGACTTTTTCTTCTCTTGAAGTTATTCTTGCACTAACAATTTAATCAATTTAATTTTACCATTAACCATTTACTATGAGCTAGTCACTGCATTAAGTACTTCATATTTTCTCTCATTTTGTCTTCACAATGACCTTGTAAGGTATTATCGTCCCTATTTATAATAAGGTACAGAGAGGCTGAAGAGATACATGGCAAGGAAAGGAATGAGCTGAGATTCAAAGCAAACAGCCACATACCCAAGCCTGGCTCCTAAGTTCCTGGAGAGGAAGCAGAAAACAGAAGGAACACTAGAGTAGGGTCAGTCAGTCAAATAAGCATAGTGCAAAAGGAAGAAAATCAAAGTGCAGTGAACTTAACACAAAGAGGATCTGTAAATGTCAAAAGCAAGCGCCAAGTGCAGCACTCTGTTCACAAAAAGATCTTTAAGTGCTGCTGTGCCACTTCATGCATCTTGAATATTATATGTCAAATTCATAGACTCACCACGTGAGGCGGTTTCAAAGCACGGATAAATTCACTGGTTTGTTGGTAATCTGTGTGAGCAGAGAAAGAAATGTAATCAACAGACATTTTCAGTGGTAACTTCTGTCCAGACATGGTAGTGATTTCTTCAGGTTCGGACATGATATGCTGCCAGAAACAAATACAAGAAAACAAACTGTACAATTAGGGGGTAAAAATGGTACATTTTGATTATGTTTCATGTCATCAAAACTCTAATGTAAACAGGATCTCTACCACAACAGTTGGTTTAACACTCATGGCTCAGCAAGTATCAAACACTTATTTTCTTGATCAAGTAAACATTTAATTAGAAAAGTAAGATAACTAAAGCTCAGTGCATCTACAATGCTGGCAGGGAAAGCTGTAACTCCTAACTGGAAAATGAAGTCGCACCTCCAACTCCTCCTGCTCTAGAAAGGCATGTCCAGGTGCCAGGATTTCCATAAACACACATGAACTTCTAGTCTGGAAACATCTAAAGACAGATCAATATTCTTTCTAAGGACTTCTCAGAATGAGACAAAGGAATGAAAACAATTACAATGAGAAACCGTACCATATTTCTAAAATAAAACAGATGCCAATTGCAAGAAGACAAGAGAACATGCTTGCTTGGACATTCATAGATTGCCTCTAAAGTTCTGCAGTGTTTTCTGCACTGTCTATTCTCTGGTAGCTAACACCAGCCATTTTATACCAATAGAAAGGCTTATATAGCTTTGCAAAAGTTAAGTCACGGGTTTTGCATACCGAATCTGAAAAACCAAAACTGAATATTTTTTAGTACAAAATGATTAGGAATGCTCAACTGGCAAGGCCTATACAAATAATCCCAAACCTAAATACCTACAGTGTCTGGTCAAGCACTATGAATATGAAATCATCAACCTGTATTAGTAAATCTCTTCATTAGATGAAGAGATTCAATTGTTTATCTCAGATATGTTCCTACCCCCCAACCCATTTTTTTAAGTTTCAAGGGGTTGCCAAGCGTACCCTGGAACTCATGATCCTCTGGACTCTGTCTTACCACTGTTGGGATGACAGGTGTGCACTACTACTACACCCAGCTTTCTTTAAAATAAACAAAAACCCACAAGTATAACCAGCTAAGCAAGTCTTAAAACTTTAATGTGCATCCTAACCTTGGTATTTTGTGTTATTCAATGTCTGCACAGTTCTTCACCCTACAAATCTCTCTAGCTACCATTTCTAACCTGTAGCATTTAAAGAAGTACTTAATGGAGAAAGCTATGAAGATACTGCCTCCTCTGCAATTCTGATTAAGAGTAACACAGTACCCCAAGACCATTAACTGACCTTGGCAAGTGTCCCTTCCACACAGTACCCTGCTATGATGACGCCATTCCTCTTATCAGTACACCAGCTTTCAAACAACTCTCTAGATAGGCCATTTTGTATCATGCCTGGTGAGGCCATTACCACACTGGGGCCAATGTCATCAAAATGGTCCATGCTCTGAGAAAGACAAAGAATTGGTATAAAGCATACTAATTACCAGGGTTTATCAAAGCATTCTTCATTTTTAAGGATTAATCACAGTACTACAAAGGTCATGACAAGATTAATTAACATTATGTGTTCAAATGTCACATCTTAAAATTAGAATGTGTTCTTTAAGAGGCATTTGAGGCTGGAGAGATGGCTCAGTGGTTAAGAACACTGGTTCCTCTTATAGAGGACCAGCTTTGGTTCCCAGTACACTAGTGGCTGCTAACAACTGTCTGTAACTCTAGTTCTAAGAGACCTGATGCCCTCTTCTGGCCTCTGCCAGCACTGAACAACATGGAGGTGCTTACATCCAGGCAGGCAAAACACTCATAAAACTAAATAGAAAGCATTTGATCATAATTTAAATAAAATCATATATGTTAAATTAAACCAGATTTGATCAAGTGACCTTGGAAAGCAAACATGGGAGGTTTCCAGTCATACATGGAATTTGTGATGCTCATCAGAAAGATGATCACGTGTGAAGGAGAACAGAGATCCAAATGTAACCCACAGTATTTTTGTTAGGACTTTATTGCTATGACAGAAGAGATCTAGGCTACTTAGCAATTACAAATACTGAGACTTAGAGCAAGGGGTAAGATGAACTAAAGTAGACACCCAAGTCCAGCTGCCACAGTTGTCCGGCAGAAAAGTATGTGGCTAGAGAAAAGGGAGCCTTCAGTAGGAAAGTCTTGCTGGTCACCGACAGGCTTCTCTTCCAAGCCCTGATCTGTTTCCCTATCCTTGTCTTCCTTTCCTCCATAAGCACTCACCTTGAGGTTACTGATGTGTTTGAAAACAAAGGGATTGTTGATGTTGATCTGCTTTCTTATTTTGTCATTCATAGCATTCACATACGTCTGGTATACAGCCATGCACTTCTTGGCCAAGGACGAAGCATAGTAGATTGGAATGTCATGCAGCTCCGGGTGGTTCTGCCAGTATTCATCTAATAAGGTATAATTTTATTTTAATGACTAAGTAAAACTATCCTGCTCCTTACTAACTTAAAATTAAAATCTAAAACTTATGTCTAAATATTGGTATAAAACCTAAAAATAAGCCAGGCGTGGCAGTGCATGCCTTTAATCCCAGCACTCAGGAGGCAGAGTTCAAGGTCTGTGAGTTCAAGGTCAGTCTGGTCTATGAGTTCAGGCCAGCTGGGGCTACAGGGAGACCCTGTCTCATAAGAGACCATTACTACCCCCAGAGAGACACTAAATCCCATGAATATTTTAAATACAAGTGTATTATTATTCTTTCAAACAGACTCATCAACTGCTGATTCTAAAACAGGACTGCCAAATGGCTCAGTGGTTAAGAGCCCTTGCTGTTCTTCCAGGGGACTCAAGTTCGGTTCCCAACACCCACATGGGTGGCTCACAAGTGTCTAGAACTCCAGTTCTAGATCTAATAATGCCTTCCTCAGATATACACATGTATGTGGCATATTCTCTCTCTCTCTCTCTCTCTCTCTCTCTCTCTCTCACACACACACACACACACACACACAAACATTTTTTTAAAGAAGGAATCATAGTACCACTTATGACTAATTAATTAAAGTAATGGGTAAAATACCTTCAAGTGAAGGCCTATTTTAACGGAAGACTCTCATTATTAAATCTTACCATTTTATAAATGTTGTGTAGCCAACTTACTCCCCCAGGTGCACCTAGGAAATATGTTAAATATCTACTATGGAATTCACATGCATCACTTTTCATTTTCTTTTTTTTTTCTTTTTCACCAGTGCTGGGATGGAACACAGGGCCTTGTGCATGACAGGCAAACACTTTGCCACAGTACTATTCCCCCTAAACCTCATTTTTCTTTCTCAAAATAGCCTAACTTCCACCTTATAGACGAAGAAACGGAGACACAAACGCTGACTAGTGCAAGTTCTATTTTTCTCTAGGATGCTTTAGTGATAAGTCTATCTAAGGGAACTTTTCTGGCATTTATTGTTTTGTTCTCTGGCTTGTCCTGTTTTTCACTTAAAAAAATTTTTTTAAAGCTTATTAGCTTCTCTGTGTGTTTGTGAACATGTGTCACTATGCCTATGTGGAAGTCAGAAGACAATTTTCAGGAGTCGTTTCTCCCCTTCCACCGTGGATTTCAGGGATCAAACTCAGGTCATTAGGCTCTTGTGGCATATGCTTTTACCTACTGAGCCACCTCACCAGATGACTATTCATGTTTTTTAGATGTACTAAAAAATTTTAGTAGTGTCAAACGTTTGTGACATATAGTCTATATGTACTTTACAAATCTTTAGTTTACAAAGCAGACTACAGCCCAAGACAGTCAACCTCTGGGTTTTTTTGTATTTTTATAAAGAAATTTTTAATATTGAAAAAGAAAGTTGAGGAGTGAGGAGCCAGGCATGGAGGTGCACACCTTTAATCCTAGCACTCAGGAGGCAGAGGCAGACAGATCTCTGTGAGTTCAAGGCCAGCCTGGTCTACATAGCAAGTTCTAGGCCAGCTGGGGCTATAGGGAGACCTTGTCCCAAAAAGACCAAAAAAAAAAAAAAGAAAAAAGAAAAAGTTGAATGACTTGAAGGTTTTATGTCTAGACTGTGAATGAAATCTGAAACTAGGAAGAATGATGGGGAAGGAGCAACCAAAGGCCTAAAGTAGTCCTCGTTCAAAACAGGATTGGAACACCACTCTGATGGTGAGGATGCCAGATAAAAACAGCTAATGTTCACCTCAGATAAACTAGAAAAGATTTTTGGAATTAGAATGTACATGAAGTATTTGGAACACTTATACCAAGGTATTACTCATTAATCATCAGAAACTGGAATTTGACAGGATGACCTACATTGCTATTTGTGATGTCCAGCACCTCAGTGTAAGGGTGATAGCATGGCCTACCTTCACTCCTAAATCCCTTTGCTCTTCACATCACTGGGTATGATAGCTTTCTAGCTCAAGATTTATATAGACTAATTTAACTTG
The DNA here is from genome assembly GCF_000622305.1 of Nannospalax galili. Taxonomy (NCBI): domain Eukaryota; kingdom Metazoa; phylum Chordata; class Mammalia; order Rodentia; family Spalacidae; genus Nannospalax; species Nannospalax galili. The sequence continues at coordinate 6,314,375 of NW_008352891.1, forward strand.
CCATTAGAAAAGAGGATCAAAAGACTGAATTGGACTAATTGGCTTTTGCCCTGGGATCATGCAGCCTATCTTCCCTTTCCTTCTCTTTTCTATTTAATGTAACAACCTCTAGTTCCCACATGGAAGCTATAGACACACAGAGCCAACCATCCATAAGGATACTTTCCTCAAATAGAATCACAAAAGGTCTACGTGCAGAAGAATTTCTAAACACGAATGCATGCCTTCTTATTACAAAGTCATGCATACTGGCCAAAATCTTTGCAGATCTGGAGAAGAGCAGAAAACAAAGCAAAACAAAAATCACCTTTCCCCCCATTATCTACATTTGGTATCTTTTTAATAATTTGCATGTTTATTCTTTTTTTGAGAAGGGTCTCCCTGTAGCCCAGCTGACCTGGAATTCATTTTAGACTAGGCTGCTCTTGAACTCAGAACTCAGCAATCTGCCTGCTGCCTCCCAAGTGCTGGGATTAAAGGCATGTGCTACCACAACCTGCTCTGCATTTCTATGCTTTACCTAAATAGAATCAGAATACATAGTTTCTGAAATTCAGTTTTTTGGTTTACTGAATAGCTAACTGACATTCTCCAAATTTGTTTACTGGCATGTTTCCTTAAAAATACTAACATGATGAAGGTGGAAGTCTATAATCCTATTAGGAGGCTGAGGCAGGAAGATCATCTTAAGCCCAATCTGGTCTACACAGCAAGACTCTGTCTCAAAACAACACTAAAAAGTCAAGGACCTAAAATGACACATACCTCTACCTATTATCTTCTTCCTATTCTAGAAGTGGAAGTGCTGGTTAAAAGGCATGCATACTGAAGACTTCTGACACTGACAGAAATCAGAGAGGCACCCTAACTTTGTTTAGTAGCAGCAGATATGAGCTGTGGCTTCTTGGGGCTCTTATTGTACCAAATCCCTATTTTTTCTTTCCTTATGAAACCGAGGATTAAGTCCAGGGCTTTGTGCATGCTAGGCAAGTGCTCTGTCACTGAGCTACATCTCTAGCCTCCAAATCCCACTTTCTTTTTTTTTTTTCTTTTTGAGACAGGGTCTCTCTGTAGCCCCAGCTGGCCTGGAACTCACTATGTAGACCAGGCTGGACTCAACTCAGAGATCTACCTGCCTCTGCCTCTGAGTGCTGGGATTAAAGACGTGTGCCATTACACCCAGCCTCAAATCCCCTGTTTTAAATGAAAAAACTAAAAACTGACAACCATAAAGATGAAATGATGCATCCAAGGTCATGGTAACTAGGTAAAGTGGTAAGAGAGTTCCAGAGTTGCCCAAATACCTAGAATCAAAAGCAGCTCCTGAGCTCTTCCAAGAGCAAAGACAGGAATGAGTCCTCTGCCCCCTCTGTTGACAATGTCATGCACAGTGTTACAGAATCTTGCTTCTCGCTCTTCACGTTTCTCATGGATATGGGTCCCATAAGTAGATTCCTAAATAGCAGGGCAGACACATAAGACCAAGACCAACCATAACCAGAGAATTCAAAATTCAATGAAATGCTGAGGCAGAGCTTTGTTTCATTAACATGCCATTTACTGCAAGTATGCTGTTATAATATTAATTTAAAAGGATAGCAAATAAGAATCTCATTATGTAGCTCTGGCTGGCCTGGGAACTTGCTGCTATATAGACCAGACTGGCTTTGAACTCACAGAGATCCTCCTGCCTCTGTCTTGTGAGTGATGGGATTAAAGGTGTGTGCCACCACAACCAGCTAGAATTCAGATCTTAATAAGAACATTTTAGAAAACAGAATCTGGAAATAGTACACAATACACCTTCTTCCCTCAAAATAAATGTTGCTGCATGCTTTTTCCCTTCCACCCTTGAGGAGTCAAAGCTTTAAAACTACAACTAGATCATGTTTCTTATGCTTGAGTTTAAGAACATCCTATAGACTCTCACTCCATGTACGCCTCTGCAGATCCAAGGCCCAAGCCCAGACTTACTACCTAGTCAGTCTGTATTTAAACAGTATTATCAGACAGGTCATAAGTACATTAAAGTTAGAGAAGCACTGCTCTAAAATACCAGATAATATGAAAATAATTACTTGTTCTGAAGATTGACAAAAAAATATTTCCCCAATTAAAGGTTGGATTCTATGCTGAGCACAGGAGCTGAGCCACATCTAATCACTTGGCAAGGTTACTCAGGGATGGCAACAGGCACTGGTGCTCAGACTAGGGCAGTCAAAGGATCTACAGAGGAAAGGTGCTCTTCTGCATTGAATCAAACATACTTGATGTATAATAGTCCCAGATCTCCCATTCCCTGACACCATGCCACCAATACAGATTTTAAAATTTGCGTCAGACCCTCCCCCCCGCCAAGAGCTTCTGCACACAGGTCATTTTTTTGGTTTCCTTGAGACCTGCCAACTAATACAATGTAAGAGTAGCATGTTGGAAGGGTTGAAAGATAATCATCACCACAAAGGCAGTAGGATCACACCATTTTTGACACAGCCTTTTAAGATGTTCTTCTAGCCAGGTGTGATATCACACACCTTAATCCAGCACTCAAGAGGCAGAGGCAGGCAGATCTGTGTGAGATCAGGCCAACATGGTCTACAAAGTGAGTTCTAGACTAGCTGAGGATACAGGGAGACCCTGTTTCAAAAAACAGAAACAAGAGGCTGGAAAGATGGCTCAGTAGTTAAGAGCACTGGCTGTTCTTGCAGAGGCCTGGGTTTCAATTCCCAGCACTCACATGGCAGCTAACAACCATTCCTAACTCCAGTCCAGAATTCGATGCCCTCTTCTGGCCTCTGCAGGCATTGCATGACATGGGTACACTTACGTACATGCAGGCAATATGCTCACACATACACACACACACACACACAAAAAAAAACAACAAAAACGGATGTTCTTCTAACAAACTTAGCATTAACTTACCTACAGAAAAATATTTAGGAGGGAACACAGGTAAGGAACACACCCTATCACGACCTATCAAAAACATGTTGACCAGAGATGGTCTATTGTCTCTGGCATTAGACCACAGCTAATATACTTCAAAGCAAAGGGAGAGACAGTACAAAGAAGAGCCAAGAAAATTCTTACAAGAAAAAAAACCCACACATTGACATCATGAACTTGAGATTATGACTTTTTTTTGCTAGAAAATGTTCTGGCTGGGCATGGTGGTACATGCCTTTAATCCAGCACTAGCACTTGGGGAGGCAGAGACAGGTGGCTCTCTATGAGTTCAAGGCTAGCCTGCTCTACATACCAAGCTCCAGGCCATACAGGACTACACAGTGAGATCCTGCCTTAAAAAAGAAAACCTATGCTGGTTATATTATACCACATAACACAGCATATCAATACTCACAATGATAAGAATGTCTGGCTTGATATTAGGAATTTCAGCTGCCATGAGGTGTCTATCTTCTTGCCTTGAGAAATCACCTGTATACAAAAGCTGTGAAAAATCATAAAACTAGAAAATCAGGATTTGGGGATGGCTTCATTTTACTAGTAAGCAAGCAATTTAATTAATCTTGTGAAGTCTAACAGTAAAATTGAATTTAAAAAAAAAAAAAAAAAAAAAAAAAAGCCAGGCTTGGTGACTCACACCTTTAATCCTAGCTCTCAGGAGACAGAGGCAGGTGAATCTCTGTGAGTTTGAGGCTAATCTGGTCTGCACAGCAAATTCTAGGCCAGCCAAGGCTTCAACAGTGCAACCTTGTCTCAAATAAATAAATAAATAA
>NW_008352891.1:6318140-6514660 GCF_000622305.1 Nannospalax galili
ATGGCATACACCTGATGAAATTTAGATTCAATGGTTGTATATAATTAAAAAATATGTAACTTAAATCACTAAAATACCCTGTGTTTCAATGACTTGATCTAATTCACAGGAATAGTGTATCTTAGAATCACTTCACAAGGATAACCTACATTATCAGTAGACTAAGAAGGGAATGCTGATACAGAAAGGGTCTCCAGAGACACTTTGCACACTGAGCCCATGATTTAAAAAGCAGCAGCCAGAAATATGGCTCATTTAACCTGATTTTCTGAAGGACACTGCAGAGATCAGTTCTGCTGTGTGTTGGGGAGCTTGCTCTTGGAGATGCTTACTTTGCTCTGTATTATCATGGCAGGGGGAATCTCCATTTCAAGAAAATAGCACCGACTTAGTTTTAGCTTGTGTTTCAGTGTTTTAACATTTTGTAAATCTTTGGGACTTTTTAATACCACTTCCTGGTATAAAGCTCTGCCCTGATTTTTTTAGTGGGGAAAAGGCCCAAGAGTACCTTCACACCCGCAATCTCAATCATAAACATGGCGGCTCCCAGGACGTGGCCTGCATGGTAACACCAAAATTTGATTCCTGCAACTTCCTTAACTTCATGGAAGTTGATCGTTTCAATCTTGTCCATGCTTTCTTCAAGATCTGTCTCAGTGTATAGCATGTCATCTGCTGATATGTTACTAAATTTTAAAAGATAACAAAACAAGAAATCAGTGTAAGACATTTTTTTTTGGGGGGGGGTCTTTTTGAGACAGGGTCTCCCTGTAGCCCCAGCTGTCCTGGAACTCACTATGTAGACCAGGCTGGCCTAGAACTCACAGAGATCCGCCTGCCTCTGCCTCCCGAGTGCTGGGATTAAAGGCGTGCACTACCACGCCCGGCTAAGACATATTTTTTAAAAGACTTTGAATGCAAAGCAACAAATAATAACATATGGATGAAACTACTTGTTAAAACCACAGTATACAGGGTGAGGATACAGCTCAGGGCTGAAGAATTTGCCTACAATACACAAGGCCCTGTGTTCACTCCCTATACTGAAAACAAAACATAACCTTTCCAGTATATGGACTTAAGTTATCTCAGGCATTTCTATAACTGTAATAGAAATGTATGCATAGCTGCAAAGCTTAACTGTAAGCAAAGTGAATTCAAAGTACTCTAAGTAAATCTCAGTAAATTAAGACAAGGTACTCTTTCTATTTTTTTTTAAAGTAATTGGGGATTGAACTTGGGGGCCATGAATGCCAGGTAAGTGCTGTGCCACAGAGCAACATTCGCAGTACTTTTTTTGAGACAGGGTCTCACTAAGTTGCTCAGGCTAACCTTGAACTTGCAGCTTTCTTATATGAGCCTCTTGAGGAGCTTCAATCACAGGTCTGTGCTGCCAGAGCAGCTATACAAAGCACTTTTTTGTGTGTGATCTTTTTGAGACAGGGTCTCCCTGTAGCCCCCACTGGCCTGGAATTCACTGTGTATGTAGACCAGGCTGGCCTTGAACTCAGAGCTCCGCCTGCCCCTGCCTCCTGAGTGCTGGGATTAAAGGCATGTACCACCACACCTGGCACAAAACACTCTTTAAATTTTTTCTTCCTCTCCAGCATTCCTGAGAATAACATATTCATACACACACACACACACACACACACACACACACACACGCACACACAAAGCAGAGATACTCATGCTGACCTGAGAAAAGACTTCTCTAAAAGTTGAGTATAACTTATCATTTGAAAATTATATAAATGTACTTAAAAAAAAAAAAAAAGGAGACACTGAAGGTATGGTTACAAGAGAGTAGGCAATTAAAAGCACAGACTCTGGAATCATATTGGTTGGGTTCACGTCTCGTACTATGATTGAGGCAAAATTATTTATTTTGAATAACTATTTATAATTATTCTGTGTGTCTCAGTTTTATCATCTGTAAAATAAGATGTATAGGGGGCTAGAGAGATGGCTCAGAGGTTAAGAACACTGACTGGTCTTGCAGAAGACCCGGGTTTGAATCCCAGCACCCACATAGAAGCTAAAACTGTCCATAACTCCAGTTCCAGGGGATCTGATAGCCTCTTCTGTCCTCCTTGGGCATTGCACAGCACAGGTGCACTTACCTACATGCAGGCAATACTCCCAGACACATAAAATAAAAATAATAAGTAAAATATTTTTTAAAAAATGGGATGTGTAACGGAGCCTACATCATGAGTTGGTGTGAGGATCAGAGGAGTTTGTATATACTGACACTGAGAACTGTGCCTGACAAGTGATATACATTAAGTGTTAACAAGCATTACTAATTTTTCCATTCCACTGTATTTACATATGGAGAGTAACAAATGGCATTTTAGCCACCTCTGAATTAAAGCCAACCTTTCAAGGTTAATACTTTGTACTGTACAAATGTTCTACACTTTCTGATAGAAGAGTGGATGTTTCTCTTACAACTGGTACAAATTTCCTCAGGGAACAGCTTCATTTAAGGCAATCCCTGGGCATGGTGATGCACACCTTAGATCCCAGCACTCAGGAGGCAGAGGTAGGCGCATCTCTGAGTTCCAGGCCAGCCCGGTCTACACAGTGAGTTCTAGGCTGGAGACCCTGACTCAAAAAGACCAAAAAAAAAAAAAAAAAAAAAAAAAAAAAAAAACCCCAGGAATTTTCTCTGGTCAGACTAATTATCAAAAGTAAGAATTCAGTACATATCACTGCTTAAAGTCATAAACTTTAATAAAATTATGAAATGAAATGTTACTTACAGAGCACTTCTATCATACCACATAAAACAGATTTAAAAGGATATAAAAACTATATAAAGACTAAAGTCAAGGGGGCTGGAGAGATGGCTCAGCAGTTAAGAACACTGTTCTTTCAGAAGACCCGGGTTCAAATCCCATCACCCACATGGCAGCGAACACCTGTCCGTAACTCCAGTTCCAGGGGATCCGATAGCCTCTTCTGTCCTCCGTGGGCATTGCACGACACGGGTGCACTTACCTACATGCAGGCAATACACGTATACACATAAAAATATAAAAATAATTAGCCGGGCGTGGTGGCGCACGCCTGTAGTCCCAGCACTTGGAAGGCAGAAGCAGGCGGATCTCTGTGAGTTCAAGGCCAGCCTGGTATACACAGTGAGTTCCAGGACAGCTGGGGCTTACAGGGAGACCTTGCTGCAAAAAGACCAAAAAAAAAAAAAAGAAAAAAAAAAGACTAAAGTCAATAAGGTGCTGACACACAAAGTCATTGTGTGGCTTATTACTAATAACATGATCATAGCCATCCTTGTAAAAGAAAAGACTGTGCCTTTTTTGAAACACAAGGTTTACTATCTTGAACTGTATATACTGGGTAGAGCATATGAACCTAATACAGCAACTTACCTAACTTTGACATAGTCTGAAAGAAGCCATCTATAAATCGCTTTTGTGGCATGAGTCATGAATGTTCTTCCTTTGAAACTTGTCTTCTGGAGAAACCAGGGCAAAGCTCCACAGTGATCCAAATGGAAACTTACAAAGAAACAGGACTGTGTTAGCACTTCAAATAATGGCCAGCAGGTACTACACGCATCAAATTCTTAGTCAATGAACTACACAACTACATACAGACAATTTCAGAAAACCAAGAGTAGGTATGTACAGAGGAAAGAATGACACACAAAGCTCTAGTACAGGTAAAGACTTTGAAAACGTTCAAAAATTTTTTATTACATTTGTTTACTTGTGTGCATGACTGCACGCGCGTGCGCGCACGTCTGTGTGTATGTGTAGGTACAAGTGTGCAACAGCACACATGTAAAGGTCAGAGGACAATTTGTGGAGTCAGTTCTCTCCTTTTATCCATGTGGATTCCAGGGATCAAACTCAGGTCATCAGGCTTGGTGGCAAGTGCCCTTATCCTCTGAGTCATCTTGCCAGCCTTATTTCTAAACAGCAAAATCTTCTATCAGTAATTAATTAGAGGTGGAATAAATGAACCAAATCTACATGTGGCAGTCAGAATAATAACAATTTAGTGGAATAAAATTAAAATGTTGATTATGGTGGTTTGAATGAGAATGTCCCCCATAGGCTCCAAGTATTTGGACATTTTTCCCCCCAGTTTGTGGTGCTGTTTTGATAAGTATTAGAAGGTGTGGCCTCGCTGAAGGAAGCATGTCACTGGGGGTGGGCTTAGAAAGTTCTTAAACCATGCCAGATTTCCAGTCTGCCATGCATCCCCACATGATGGACTCTGATCCTTCTGGAACTGTAAGCTCAAATAAGGTCTTCCTTTTATAAGTTTCCTTGGTCACAGTGTTTTATCACAGCAACAGAAAAGGAATTAAGACAGTGATATCTACAAAAGAAGCTTTTTCCAAGACAGAGTCTTGCTATGTAGACTGCGCTGGGCTCTAACTCATAGTAGCCCTCCTGCCTTAGCCTCCAAAGTGTTGAGATTATAGGCATGTACCACCATGCCCACCTTAAGTGAAATTCATATTGAGGAATCGGACTACAGAGAGTGAGGCCAAGGAGACACCCAGGAAAAGGGTTTCTCAGTTTCCCATCTGACGATGATTCACAGTATATACCATCTTCTTCCCACTCACTCACTGACTCACATGCAGACATATGTGTTTCCTAGTAAATTCTCTAGCCTGTGATAACAAAACAGTGTTGGTTTAGACTTAGATATTTGCAGTATATTTCCTAAACAAACAAAAAACCTACAACAAAAATCTGGTCAGTGAGATAGCTCAGCCACTAGGACTAATGACCTGCATTCAACCCCAGGATCAACATGGTAAAAGGAGAGAACTACCTCCCACAAGGTGTCCTCTGACCTCCACATGCTTACTACACACACACACACACACACACACACACACACAGAGTAAGTATTACAAAAATGAAAAATCTGGCAAAGAACAATCTTCATAGTAAAACGCCTTGAAAAGTAGTATTGTTATTAGCGGAAAAACTTACTGACTAATTAAGAGAAGGTCAATCTCAGCTGGGTCAATCAAATCGATATAAGGAAGAGCATCCATTCCTTCTAGGCCAGGGTGGATCCCACAGTCCAGCTGAAGGACGAAAATAAAGATCACAGCCTCCTATACATTTTATTAAAATTCATGTAGCAAACACAAGAAAATGGATCTCTCACCCATATGCTCAAGATGAATCCCATATACTAGCACTTGGAATATAATTTACATGAATTGTGGCAAATGTCCCATTAAGAATTCCAAATTTCTATAAATTTAAAATATTTCACATTTAGGGTCATAAGATAAAATACAGGCATTTTGCTATTCTAAAAATGAGCTCTTTCTCAAGAATTCTGATATCAGAAGATGACAGGTATTTTACAAGTTCATAGATTACTAAAAGCAACCACTTCTCCAGTTAGGAAAGGCACTACAGAACATATTCTTAAAGATTAGTCACTGACTAGTACAACAGTGGCATGAATGTTAAGGGAGTAAGTGACCACGTTCTGATTGGATTTAAGAACTGATTTACAAGATGGAGCCCATACCTGGCACTGTTATCAGGACCAAGAACCTGAGCTAGACAGGTCACAGGCCATAAAGGAGAAACTACTATTACTTTGCTAAATGGACATAATATTAAATCTACTCCTAATGACTTATTATTATACCCATAGATTGGTGCACCTCTTCACTCTTACCAGAGAAGTTTCTTCTTGCAGACAATGGCAATTTACAAAGAGACCCACAACTGGTCAACATGTAGAATATGAAAAACTGCAGTGTTCAGCCTTAAATGGTACACATATCACACCCTCTCCTCCCAAGGTACAGAAATGAGTGTGGAAGAGGGGGTGAAAAGATTGTAAGAGCCAGAGGTGGCAGATGAATACAAGGAAACTCTTTTCTGGACTTAACAGGGCAGTTGCGCATATGAATCCATAGAGCTTTGGCCTCCATAGGCTCCTGAATGCATGTACATAACTCATGCAGGAAAACACACACACACACACACACACACACACACATACACACACACACACACGCACACACACACAACTTAAATAATCAGTTACACTATTTTCTTGACTATAAAAATAACAGTTACCCAAGGTAGGGATATAATTCATTGTAGAACAGTTATTCAGCATGCACAAGACCTAAGTTCAATTTTCAGTACCAAATAAGAATAGTAAAAACTATAATAATAATTACCATTATTTTTCTTCCTTTGAATTCCAGAATAATACATGATCTTCCTACTTCTTGCCCAGCACCACTGCAGACATCCAAAGGGAGAAATAAAATTATTAAAGACCAATACAAATTGAGCCTAAAGCTGGGTATGGTGGCACATACCTATAATCTCAGGAGAGGCTAAAGCAGGAGAAACGTTCAAGCATAGACCGGACTATAGAGTAAGACCGTCTTACCCTATGTCTGAAAAACATTCAGCCCAATAAAGTCAAACTTTCCACAACTCAAACTGCACCTCAAGTGTTGAGAGTCCTCACGTAAAATTTCTGAGATTAGTTCCACACAGTTTTAAAGAGAAGAGAGAAAGCCGGATGTGGTGGCTTTAATCCCCGTACTAGGGACAGGGAGGCAGAGGCAGCCGGATTTCTATGAGTTCCAGGCCAGCTGGAGCTACAGGGAGACCCTGTCTCAAAAAAAAAATAAAAATAAAAATAAAAAAATAAATAAAATAGAGAACAGTACCAATGTAGGAAAGGGCAAAGAGCAATCCCGAGGAGTTGAAAGATTTCAAAGTTATTAAAATGGAAAGTGATACATACCCAAGAAACCCAAAGGTTGAATTTGATCTGAATTTCATGATTAAGTTATGATGTCTAAAATGTAAACTAGCAGTTTGTAATACTTTTAGAACAACCATTTCAATTTGAAGTTACTACACTTCAAACATGGAAGCTAACAACCATCCATAACTCCAGTTCCAGGGGATCTGACACCTTCTGGCCTCCATGGACATTGCACAACATAGATGCATTTACATAACAGAGGTAAAAAACGCTCATACACATAAAATAAACAAAATAAAAAACAAACAAAAATTGTTTTTAAGATCATAACATATGCCAAGTAGCCTAAATTTCAACTTATCTTATTCATATTGTTTTTCTTTCCCCTTTTACCTTGCTAATTAAAGTTTATAAAACTGCCATGATTTACATTCAATACAAGGCACACCTTAAGCTAAACATCACAGTTATTAAATCCCTAAGCTTCTTTGATACTTTTCCCAAAAAAATCTAGTTCATAATTCACCTAGTACTCATAAGCATGGTACTAATCAACCAAGGCAGAGATGTGTCTAACACAGTGACCAGACCTCAGGGAACTCAGCTAGTAGGAAAGAGACATGAAATGGATCTACTCACACTGGGCTTCTTCCTCACAACTGACCTGTGTGGTAGTGCTTACCTGTAATCCCAGAACTTGGGAGGTAAAAGAAGAATTAAAAGTTCAGGGATGCCAGGCAGGCAGATCTGAGTTCAAGGCCAGCCAGGGCTGCACAGTGACACCCTGTCTCAAATAGATAGGTAGGTAGATAGCTAGCTAGCTAGCTAGCTAGATAAATTTCAAGGTCGGGGCTGGACCTTGGTCTACACAGAGAGTTCCAGACCAGCCAGGGCTGCACAGTGACACCCTGTCTCAAATAGATAGGGAGGTAGGTAGACAGATGATAGCTAGACAGATAGCTAGATAGATAGATTAATTTCAAGGTCAGGGATGGAGAGATGGCTCAGCAGTTAAGAGCAGTGGCTGCTCTTGTGGAGGATCAGGGTTTGGTTCCCAGCACCATGTGGCAGCTAATAACTCTCAGTAATTCCAGTTCCAGGGGATCCAATGTTCTCTTCTGGTCTCTGAGGGCACTGCATACACAGGTACACTTACATGCAGGCAAAACATTCATACACATAAAATAAAAATAAATAAAAAAATAAGTTCAAGGTCCTCTTTAGCTACATAGCAAGTTAAGAAGCCAATCTGGGCTACCCAGACCCTGTCTCAAAAATAAGCATTCAGGAACTTATAAGTTTCCATAGCTACTATTTCACTTTGTCCTCTTTCCTAAGTTTTCCAATCCTTTATCTCTTTCACTTCAGATATGAGCCACCATTCACATTTAAAAAAGCAGTCTTGTCCTTGAGATATGGCTCAGCTGGTAAAAGTCATCCAAGTTCCCCAAAGATGTCTTCTGACCTCCACTTGCATGCTGTTGCATGGGTATGCTCCCACACTCAACACACACATGTACACAATAAATTTTTTTTTAAGATTCTTATTTTAAGCTGGGCGTGGTGGAGCACACCTTTAATCCCAGCACTTGGGAGGCAGAGCCAGGCGATGTCTGTGAGTTCAAGGCCACCCTGGTCTACATAGTGAGTTCCAGGACAGCTGGGGCTACAGGGAAACCCTGTCTCAAAAAGACAAAAAAATAAATAAATAAATAAATAAATAAATAAATAAAATAGTAAATTAAAAAAATGTTTAAAAAAAAAAGATTCTGATTTTAGCTGGGTGTGGTGGCACACGCCTTTAATTCCAGCGCTTGGGAGGCAGAGGCAGGTGGATCTCCTTCCATTTCTCCTGTAAGTACAGAACAATCTTCCCACTATGATCCCACAGTCTGTCTTCCTGGATTTGAACACTGCTGTATCATGCATGAACACTCTCCTGGCTACCCACTCTCTACCACAGAATTGAAACATGCTATAGCCTTTTTCATCCCCAAATTAAAATACCTCAATTCTCATCCTGTTGGCTTTCCTTTACAGTTTCTTCCATTCAGCTGTGTAGGTTCTTTCTACCTGCTGGAAGCTAATATCCCAAGGGTCCTCTCCTGGGTCTCTTCCCAACTTCACATCTGACATGCTGATGACCTACAAATCCAGGCTATTCTGCATTCTAGACCTCTAATATATATATATATCTGACATTTAAGTCTCTTTCCTGGGATATCTGCCAAGCTAGTTTTCATGAGCCTCTGCTCCTGCTTTCTTCCTGGAATAATCTGCTCTTAGCTACTGACACAACTGGCTCCTTCAGAGCATCTGGGTCTCAGTACAAATGTCCCCTTCTCGGAACCTTCCCTTGATTACCTCCTCTAATTTATCCTTTTTAGCATGCCACAATCCCACACTCCAATATCACTGTAGCACAACACAACTACACGAAGTTATTCTATTTGTGGTTCATTTCTCGTATTAAAATGGGAGACTTTTTTCTTAAATGGGAGCTTTATTGGAACTTGTCTATCTTGTCCATGGCAAGATAGACATGTGGTAAATCTTAAGAAATGTTGCCAAGGGGCTGGAGAGATGGTTCAGTGATTAAGAGCACTGGCTGCTCTTGTAGAGGACCAGGGTTCGATTCCCAGCAACCACATGGCAGTGGCTAACAACCATCTATAACTCCAGCCCTCTTTTGTCCTCCAGAGCATTGAACACACGGTGGACTTGCATACATGTAGGTATAATACACAGATACATAAATATAAAATAAAAAAATTAAAAGAAATGTTTGCCAAATGAATTAAAAACTCCAAAATTATGAGCGTTAGAAATACTGTGCTAAGTCAGAGCAGTCAGGCACAAAAGGCTTATACTATAGGGTTCTATTTGTGTGAAAATCCAGAAAAGGCAACCCTATAGAGAAGGAAAACAGATTGGAGTTGCCTACAGCTGGGGAGGTTGGGGAGAAAGAAATGTACCTTATAATTTTTAAAAAATTTTATTTTTTTTTATGTGTATGCATGTATTGCCTGCACGTAGGTAAGTGCACCCATGTCCTGCAATGCCAGTGGAGGACAGAAGAGGCTCTCAGATCCCCTGGAACTGGAGTTAAGAACACTTGTTAGCTTCCCTTGTGGGTGCTGGGATTCGAACCCTGGTCCTCTGCAAGAACAGCCAGTGTTCTTAACTGCTAAGCCATCTCTCCAGCCCCGTAACATAATTTTTTTAAAAAGAGAAATGAAAATGTTCTGGATTTAGGTACTATAGTTTTGATAATGGTTGCACAGTTTTGAAAATATACTAAAACAACTGAAGCTGATCATGGTAGTACACTCTCATAATCCCAGCACTGAGGAGGCTGAGGCAGGAGAATTGTCATGAGTTCCATGTGTAGCCTGAGTTACACAGCAAGATCCTATGTCAAAACAACAAAAAAATCCCAAAGAAAACAAAACCCCACTGAATCATACACTTTAAATATTGTATGGTATGTGAATCACAGCCTTATAACTTCTACAAAAGCAAACCAAATTTATTTCAGACCTGCCTGGCCTTCTGTATGCCCTTTACTAGCTGCCCAACAAGGAATCTGAAACTCTCTCTGCCTGTGTATCTCTTCAGGTAACATCTGACTAGTTACAAAATCCTAAAGACTTTGTTTCTGAACTCCTCAAACCCAGTTCTTTCTAACTTATTACCCCTCACTTCACTAGTGATAGGCTTTCCTCACTCAGACTTGGATTATTTCAGTTCTATCCTAGTAGATATTCCCATCATTTAATCCATCTGCTACACTAAGGAGCCACTACCATATAATTTCTACTACATTATACACTTGCTTCAAATCACTTGATATGATAGACACGTTAATATGCACACATATTAAGGTCCTTACCCCTGCCCCAATTCTTCTGCTAACCTGTCAGCCACAACTGGAGGAAACTGGCCATGAACTGAGAACCACTCTCATGTTTCCGCATGCTACCTCCTCCACTCGGAACACCGGCCCTTACGCTGTCTTCAATTCCTACTCGTTTTTTAGGACTTAGCTCACACGTCACAGTTCCCTTCTTCATACTCAGCACATATCTTGGCACTAAGCACAAGGCCTACTTTTGCTCTTGTCAAATGAGCAGAGCACTTCCCACTTTAACTGGTTGTCATTTACTGTGCAGTCTATGATTTTTGTGTTCTGAAACAATCTCACGAAGTAGCCCTAAGTGGCCTGAAACTATGTAAACCAGGCTGGCCTCGAACTCAGAGATGCACTTATCTCTGCCTCCGGAGTGCTGGGATTAAAGGAATGCTCTGCCCATGATCTCAAGGTCTCTCAGGCTTACCCTGAAGTGAGAGATCCAGATTGATGCTAATTGGCATCTCTTCCATATGAAAGAGCCAGTGGCCCGAAATAACTTTTTTCAACAGCAATACACCCTCCCCTGAGACCGAAGGAAAAGCAAAAACCGCATTCGACCTAGCAGGCCCCTTGAGATCAATAGCTCTCCAAAGCCCCTGGGGCTGAGCTGCGGACGAGGGCAGGCTGCCGAGGCTAGCTGGAGAGGCGACAAGGCCTGCCTCCTCCGCGACCCCTTCTCGGTCCGCACACATCCTGGGGCTTCGCTCCCTCTAGCTGGTCCCTTACAGTGGTCGGATCAGCAGCTGGTCGCTCTCTTCTGCAGGAATCGCAGACATCCCGGCAGTCTAGGGAGGCGCGTGGATGAGGAAGAGTTCCCGCCGTCTTCCTAAATTGAACGCACAGCCACAGGGAACGAATGACGGAAAAGCCTCATCCACAAAGACAGAACTTCCGACACGCCGCTGCTCACGGCGCTAGGCTCCTCCCTTCAACTTCCGGTCACAGAACGGGGCCCCTAGAGCTGGAGGGGAGCGAGTCCTAAGGACTGCGCCTGCGCCTAGCTAGGGCGTGGCCAAGCGGGCGAAGGCAGGCGAGCTGGAAAAGCTGGCTCTGGACTTAGAAGTGGAGTAGCTGCCCGGCCGTTGGTAGCTGGACGCCCCCACTGCGGGCGAGGCGCCGGCGGCTCCGGCGACCATCCCGAGGCGGCGAGGTGAGAACGGGGGCCTCGCCCCAGCCGAGCCGGGCTCGCGGGCGGGAACGCAGGGCTGGCGGCCGGGACGGATGGGTGGGGTCCCCGGGAGCCTGCTCTTGCCCCCAAGTGTCCTAGGCGGAGGCACGGGCTGAATGGCCGGATTCCGGAGGGATCCCCTGGTGCGGAGTCCCGGAGGGACCTGCGTTCCTGTAACGCCCAGCGCGGGAACCTGGCGAACGGGCGGGGATGGAGGCTGGTCCACCGCCGGAGGCTGAGCGCCCCGAAGGCCTCCCTCTGATTGCAGTCCCTGCTGCTCTAGGATAAGGGTTGTTACAGTGGCATCCTTCGCACCCGTGACTCACGCATGCGAGTCACAAGTCTGCAAAGACCTTTGGAATCCCGCTCTTGTCTGGGTCCCAAAGTTAGCCTCGTGACTATGGGCAAGTCACTGATCTCTTGGAGGTTTGGCCACCACCTCCTGAGAACTCAGCTGGGCGCTCCTTGGGGAGGAACTGCTGGGCAAGGTTAGGGCTAGCGGTTTTCTTAGCACTTAGTGTGACGTGTGACACTCTTGGATACTCAGTAAACTAGGAGTTATTTGGCTGTCACCTCGCAAGGCAATTCTCAGGTTCTTGTATGGGTGTCCTCCACCGCTCCACAGCTGTGCTTCGCGCTAATACCCCCAGCCCCGCCTTGACTAGTTGAGGGAGTGAGATAGTTTTAAGTAGACCATAGCGTATTTTAGTACTGTGATCAGATGTACACTCAAGGCTGAGGGTCTCAATTTAGTCCAACCTGGAAGTTTAAGAAAGGCTTTTTTAGAAGAGGCCTAAAATGAGTCCTGAGAGGTGAGAAGTAGCCAAAAGATAAAGAGCATTGGATGCAAAGAAAAGTTGGAGCAAAGCATGAGGACACGGAGCTTAGTGCTGCTGAGAACCAGGGTAGCTTTGCATTCCTGAGAGATGAACTAAGTGTGTAGCGGGTTGTGGGAGATGAGCTTGAGAGGAGTGGGTAGTGGAGGAGCCTGCCCTGCTGAAAGGCTTTAACTTACTACAGCTGTCAGGCAGGTTAATAGTGATCGCTGATGTATGTTTGAAAGCAATTGTTGTCATCATTTCAGCTGAAATGTAGGGGCAGTTTTAGAGCAGCAAGGAATCCTGTTGTACAGGCCCCTATCTACTGTGGGCTGGAGAGATGGCTCAGCGGTTAAGAGTATGTTGCCTTTGTGGAAGACCTGACTTCAGTTCCCAGCACTCATGCCCAACTGCTCACAAGTGTTTGTAGCTCCAGGGGGATCCCATGCGCGCGTGCGCGCACACACACACACACACACACACACACACACACACTCATAAATAAGTATTCATTTATTTGGAGACAGGGTCTCCCTGTCCACACTAACCTGGAACTCTTGCTCCATAGATCTCAATCAAGATCAGCCAGGTCTACATAGCAAGTTACAGGTCAGCTGGAGCTATAGGGAGACCCTGTCTCAGAAAAAAGAAAAAAAAAAAAAAAAGGCAAAAAATGTATAGAAACCCTTATCCACAAAGTATCTTTTGTGGGTTCCTTAAGTATGTGTATGTCAAATTGTGTACACTGAGGATTCACTACCTTCATGCTAAAAGAATAGCTATGCAGGGCTGGAATAATGGCTCAGCGGTTAAGAGTACTGACTGCTCTTGCAGACCATCAGAGGTTCCATTCCCAGAACCTACATGG
This sequence comes from Nannospalax galili, assembly GCF_000622305.1. Taxonomy (NCBI): domain Eukaryota; kingdom Metazoa; phylum Chordata; class Mammalia; order Rodentia; family Spalacidae; genus Nannospalax; species Nannospalax galili. The sequence continues at coordinate 6,331,658 of NW_008352891.1, forward strand.
TGGCTAACAACCATCAGTAAATCCAGTTCCAGGGGAATCCAGTGCTCTCTTCTGGCCTCTGAGGGCATTGCGCAACACAGGTGCACTTACATACATGCAGGCAATACACTCATACATATAAAATGAAAATAAATAAAATGTTTTTTGTTCGTTTTTGGTCTTTTTGAGACAGGGTCTCCCAGTAGCCCCAGCTGACCTGGAACTATGTAGAACAGGCTGGCCCTGAACTCAGAGATCTGCCTGCCTCTGCCTCCCAGGTGTATACCACCATACCTGGCTCATGAATAAAACATTTTTAAAAAAGAATAGCCATGCAGGCCAGTCCTTTAGCAAGGATGTAGGGCTCCTTACAGAGCTGGGTTAGAGAGCTCTCCAGAACAATTTGAGATCTTGGTGCTTAATTGGATGTGGAGACTGAAGGAAAACAGGGACTGATTTTCTGATTTCTACCATCAATAGTATAATTGCTTGAGTGGGAGAAAAGAGGGAGGAGTGGATCTGAAGGGAAGATGATCTGGGGAGTTTTACATGTGATAAGCCTCTGCAACATCCAACTGACAGTAATCCTCAGTGTCATTTTTACGCATGAATAATTTAGATGCAAGAATAATTTGCTTAAGAACAAATAGAATCTAGAATGGCAGTAGCTATCAAAGACTAATAAAAATTTCCCCCAAGCTCCTTGATTGACACTAGAAAGCAAGACTCAAGAGTTGCAAAGGCTTCAAAACCTTTTTTTTTTTTTTTGAGGATTTGTGGATATGCTTCAGGATTCTACTAACAATAGAATCTGATCTTATTTTTAAGTAAACTTGTTATAGAATTAACATATATAATTTGTATTTATACATATCAGCTCTCCACATCTCCCAGATTGTGTGTGTGTGTGTGTTATAAAAACAAAATTCCATTATCCTGAAAAGGTGGATACTTTTTTCTTACTATTTTTCTCTAAATAATGCATTAAAACATCTATTTCCATAGTACTTACATTAGATATAACAAGGATTAGGTTAGTGGAGAATGCTTGCCTAGATATACTAAGTAATCTAGAAATGATTTAAAGTTGGGGACTGGAGAGATGGCTCAACACTGACTGCTTTTGCAGAGAACCCCAGTTGAGTTCCCAGCAACCACATGGTGGCTAACAACCATCTGTAACGCCAGTTACAGGGGATCTGACACCCTCTTCTGACCTCCATGGGCACTGAACAACACGGGTGCATTCACATACACTCAGGCAACATACTCATACACATAAAATAAAAATAATAAAATATTTAAAAGTATATGGGAGGGTGTGTATAGGTTATATATAAATACTGTGAGCATCTGAAGATTTTTGTCTTGGTCATGAAACCAATCCTCTGCAGTTACTGAGGAAAGTCTGCACTTGAATATAATGTGCTTAAGTATGTTATATACCAGCACTTTTAACTGTCATAGACTAACATGGTACTTTGAACTGCTAGGTTAACTCAGTTTTGTGCAGACCAGGGAATAAGGCTCTTTATCAACAAAAGCCATCTCTGCCATCTCTCCATCAACAAAAGCAGCCTTTGCTGCAGGCACAGAAGCCAAAAAAACCTCTTCCTCTTTTTTTCTCATCTCATACAGTTAGTTTAAAAAGCAAAAATCTGATCATGTCCGTTGACTGCTTTTGAAAAGCCTCTATAGATTGTTACACTCAGACCAGACTTCTTTGTGGCCTGCAGGGCCTTTGGTCACTCTTTCTGCTTCTGCTCCTGCTCTAGCCACTCTGGCCTTGCTGCTATTGTGCCAGTGTGTTTTCTGGAGACCTTATGCTTGCTGCTCTACACTTGCAACATGTTTCTCCACAGCATGTTTAATTCTGCCTCTTTCTCTGATCACTTTTTAATTTTTAATTTTTTGTAGAATTTCATATATGAGTACTGTAAATCATTTCCGACCCTTCCTCTCCCCTCTCCAACTACTCCTGTGCCCCTACTCTCTCAAATTCATGACCTCCTCATCTTTAAATATTGTTAACGTGTATACACACACACACACACACACACCCCTACTGAGTCCATTTAGTGTTGCTCATATATGTTAAGGTTCAGATAGCCCCACCCCCTCACCAACAGGGTCTCAGGGACTTCTCAAGCTCCTGGTCTTTGAAGTCAAGAGAATGGACTTTTCTCCACTGTTTGGCCAACACAGCAGGCTTCCCCTTTGATCTCTAAAGAAGGCAGGTTTTAACAGTCCCACTATCCCGCTTCACCCCCCTCAACTTTAAAAAAAAAAACTTCTTGCCTTCTGCACTCCCCAGAAGCCTCCCCCTTAAAAAGGCCCTAGGTCAGGGCAGACATTTTCCCTGCCGGGAAGGGAATCTGTCCCATGTGTTCCTCTATTCCGATGGAGTTTTATCCATGTTCTGGTGCTTTCTCCTGATCAACTGGATTCATCCATAGGCTACTTTATCCATCAATATGTACTTGTGTTTAAGGCTGACCACTGGGATTAGATAAACTATCAGGGAGCTCATTCTTGGAGAAATGGCTTCTCCCTCTCTCAGTGGCCTTTGATTGCCTGCAGCCCTTGTGACGCTTCCCCCCCATCTGCATTGGCATATGTGCTGCTTAGTTTTTGTCAAATTAACAAACCAGAAATACCGGGGAGAGAGACCTTCAGTTGAGGAATTGCTTCCATTGGATTGGCTTGTGACTATGTAAGGCATTTTCTTAATTGGTAATTGATGCAGTAGGGTCCAGCCCACTGTGGGTGGTGTCATCCCTAGGCAGATGGGTCTGGACTGTATAAGAAAAGTAACTGAGGGCTTGAGAGATGGCTCAGTGGTGTACTGCTCTTCCAGGAACACAATTCCCTTCCAGAGAATTCCTAGCACCCATGTCAGGTGCTCACAACCACCTATAACTCTAGCTCCAAGGGATCACACACTGTCTTCTGGACTCTACAGACACATATAGCACCTGCACACAGACTACACACACTTAAACATATGTTTAAAAATAATCTAAAAAAGAAAATGAAAAGTGGGCTGGAGAGATGGCTCAGTGGTTAAGAACATTGACTGTTCTTACAGAAGACCTGGGTTTGAATCCCAGCACCCACATGACAGCTAACGACTGTCTATAACTCCAGTTCCAAGGGATCCAACAGCCTCTTTTGCCCTCTGCGGGCATTGCACGACTCGGGTGCACTTACTTACATGCAGGCATAACATTCATACACATAAAATAAGAATAATAAATAAAATAAAATATTTAAAAAAAAGAAAATGAAAAGTAACTGAGCAAGCCAGGGGAAGCAAGCCAGTAAGCAGCATTCTTGCATGGTCTGTGCTTCAGTTTTTGCCTCCAGTTTCCTGTCTGACTTCCTCAAAGATAGACTCTGCCTTGGAAGTATGAGATGAAATAAACCCTTTTCTCTCCAAGTTAGTTTTGGTTAGTGTTTCTTCACAGCAGTGGAAAGTAACTAGGATAGCATATCAACTTGTGTTGTCAGTATGTAGATTTTGTGCAGGCAACCATATTGAGATTTCATGGGTGCAGCTTCCCTGTCATGTCTAGAAGACTAGCTGCAGGTGTCCTGGTCCTATGGCTCACAACAATCTTTCCAGCCCCTCTACTATGATGTTCGCTGAGCCTTAGGTGTAGGGATTGCATTATAGATATGTCAATTGGAGCTGGGCACCCCATGGTCACTCGTTCCCTGCATTTTGAATAGTTGTGGATCTCTGTAATCATTTCCCATTTGTTGCAAAAAGAAGGTTCTTTGATGAGGAGTAAGAGCGACACTTAGCAGACTGCACCAGTATGTAAGGTGTGTAACCTGAGCTAGGCCTGGGAGTATGGGAGACACAAGGTTCTGGGGAACTCGCCAGGTTGGGTAGGTGTGCAAGGTGCACAACCCAAGCTAGGCCTGGGAGTGTCCTCTGATCATTTTTTCTCTCTTCCTTTAGTTTTCCTCATAGGAATGATTCTTGTCCAGTAATGCTTTGTGTTTTTCTTGTTGCTCCATCCACTCCTACTAAAAGCCAACCCCCTCAGATTAAGAGCTTTGTTTTTGTGCTGATGAATCCCCAGTACCTAAGTGTTTGCTGACTACTCAGGACCAAGTGAATGAGTCAGATCCTTTTGCTGCCCTACAAATAAAGCAAACATTGAGAAGGAAACTGGGTGGCCAGGCTTACCAAAAAGCTTGAGCTCAGGCTGGCATGGCAAGTGGCCTAGAAACTGGACCAATAGTGGGTTCTACAAATACAAACGGAGGCTTAGTTTGTTCAGGACTTTTATCCACTATCCCTATGTAACTGTGGGTTGCTGCTGTTGTTCACTTCACTAGAACCTTCATTAGGTCCTTTACTAGGTCCACTGTTCCTCTGGAAAGGACTAAGCATGTCAGCTGCTGTGCAGGCTGTTCTGTATGGAACCTTGGAGAACAATAAAAGTGGTTCTAGCCAGTGGTGGTGCAGGTCTCTAATCCAACACCCAGAAGGCAGAAGCTGGTGGAACCCTGAGTTCAAGTTCAGCGTGGTCTACATAACAAGTTCCAGGGCACCCAGGGATACATAGTGAGACCATGTCTCAAAAGGGTGGGGGAGCTGTGCTGAGAGATGGCTCAGAAGTTAAGAGCACTGGCTGTTCTTGCAGAGGACTGGGATTTGGTTCCCAGCACCCACATAGTGGCCCACAACCATCCATAACTCTAGTTCCAGGGGAATCCAGTACCTTCTTTTGACCTCTGCAAGCATTGCACAACATGGGTGCACTTACACACATGCCAACAACATTCATATACATAAAAATAATTTTTAAAAATCTTAAAGGGTCTGGAGAGATGGCTCAGTGGTTAAGAACAGTGGCTGTTCTTTGAGAAGACCTGGGTTTGAGCCCCTGTACCCACATGGCAGCTAACAGCTGTCCATAACTCCAGTTCCAGAAGATCCTACAGCCTCTTCTGTCCTCCGTGGGCATTGCACGACACAGGTGCACTTACCTACATGCAGGCAATACATGAATACACATAAAATAAAAATAACAAAATATTTAAAAAGTGTTTGGTTTTATTGTAACCATGATATTCCCTCTGTAGAAATCAGTTTTTTGTAAAAATATATTATTCTTAAATTCTGGCTTGAAAGTTAGGTCAAGATTCCCTCATTTAGAAACTGCAGACTGTACCCCACCTTCCTTAAGCCCCTTGCCTGGTCTTACTGGAACAGGGAGGTGAGGAGCTGGCTTTTATGTTAGATTTTACTTAAAGGCATTTCACTACAAGAAAAACATACATATCACCAGGCACAGTGGTGCATGCCTGCCATCCTAGCACTAGGAAAGATCTGGCAAGAGAAGCATGAGATTAAGGCTAGGCTGGGCCACACAGCAAGATTCTGTCTCAAGGGGTGGGGAAGAGGGTATGGTAGTATATGCCTGACATCTCAGCTCTCTAGAGGTGGAAACAGGAGATTAGGAGTTCAAGGTCTTCCTGGCTTATATATTGAGTTCAAGACCAGCCTGGCTTGTAAGATTCTGTCTCAAAAATTTTTTAATAAAAAAGAAAAGAATAATGTATAACGCACAGTACTGGAAGGAGCTGGTGGGTTTTTGTCTTTTTTTTTTTTTCCCTGCTGTCCCTAATGAGATTGGAGGTTGCTTTTCTTGGTAGCACTGAAACTAACATTTGTTCCTCCAGGGCGTCACCTTCAGATCAAGCTATGCAGAAAAATGTTTCGAAAAGGCAAGAAACGACACAGTAGTAGCAGTTCCCAAAGCAGTGAAATCAGTACAAAGAGCAAGGTAAGAGAATGGGGTTCAGAACAGACTGTGGAGCACTGAGGCAGGCACTGCACGAAGTGTACTCTCAGGTCCTGGAGTGTTTACGCTGCTTTTCTGCACCAGAGATTCATTCTGTGTTTGCTTTAATTTTATTGTTTGGATAATTTCCTAAATTCTTAAATCTAGTGAACTAGCTAGGACACAAGTTATGAATGGTCACATCAGAACACATTGATTTAACATTAAAACATTTTTACATTTATTTTATGTATTTGGGCAGATGTGGAGGTCACAGAACAACTGGCGGGAATTGGTTCTGTCCTGGGAGAACCATGTGGATTTCAGGGATCAAAATTAAGTTGTCAGGTAGACAGGATCTCATAGCTCAGGCTGACCTCTAACTCTGTGTAGCAGAGGATGACCCAGAAGTTCAATTCTCACATCTCAAGTGCTGGAATTATAGGCATGAGCCAACATGCTTGGCTTGAAATATTTTTTATTTAAAATTTATTTTCAATTATGTGTGTATGTGTGTGTGTGGAGTGGGTATATGAATGTGAACGCAACTGCCAGTGGAGACCAGAAGGTGGCATTGGATCCCCTGGAGCTGGAGTTACAGGCAGTTGTAAGCCAGTGTGGGTCCTGGGAACTGAACTTGATCTCTCAGATTCTAAGTTGCTGTGGTTATAACAACAGTTCCTTCATAGAGAGATTGGTTAGGCCCCATTTACCAGAGAGTTTTTGAATGTTATCAGAAAGTACTCATGGATTTATACAAAACAAACCTTATGAATCTTGGAGTTTTCACAGAATGTTATTTCTAAGGAAATTAAGGACATTGAAGATAAAGTTCTGTGTAACAAATTATATGATTTTTAAAAATTTGGGCCTACCAGTTTTTTTGGTCTGTTTACATTAATAGTCATGTTGTCTGCTGGTAAGCCTGCTCTTGTTGTGACCAGTTACTATGGGAATAATTGCAGGAGGGCTGGATCAGGATTTAGAAGACTTGGATTTGAGACCCTGAAACTTGAGGTGGCCTGGTCTTTCCTTATTTATCAGATTAAGGACATTGCTTCTTGGCTGCTTTTCTGCCCAGGGTTCTTTTGAGGTACCATGGAAATAACAGAAAAGCAATGGGGAGCTTTTCCCAAAGACTCTCAAGTATAAGGCAAGTGTAAGAAAATAGAGTTAATGGCTTAGCCTTAGACTGAAGATGTTGTTACATGTATCCAGTATTTCATGGTTGCAAGGGTATGTGTTAAGTGGTTTTAAAATATGGTGGCACACGCCTTTAATCCCAGCACTCAGGAGGCAGAGGCATGTGGATCTCTGTAAGTTCAAGGCAAGCCTGGCCTACATAGTGATTCCCAGGCCAGCTGGGGCTACAGGGAGACCCTGGTTCAAAAAAAAAATGCTTTTAAATTTATTTTATGTATATGAGTGTTTTGCCTGCATGTATGTAAATGCACCCATGTCATGCAATGCCTGCGAAGGCCAGAAGAGGGCATGGGATCTTCTGGAACTGAAGTTACATGTGGCTGTAAGCCACCATGTGGGTGCTGGGCACCAAACTGCTAAACCATTTCTCTAGACCCGTGTTACATGGTATTTAAAGTCTGCTGTAGAAAATGTCTTTAAAACAATCTGTTACAATCAATCTGCCTAAATAATTGGCCAGATTTTGTGTGTCAGTTCAACTTAATATGTAATTCACATGTTTACATCAGAGAAGATGAATCTTACTATGTTTTTTCTCAGTCTGTGGACTCTAGCCTTGGGGGTCTTTCGCGATCCAGCACTGTTGCCAGCCTTGACACAGACTCCACCAAAAGCTCAGGTATGTGGAAGGGCTGGGTCACTTAGAGACTAATGCTTTGCACTCCTGGTTTGTGTGGCATAGCAAGGTCTCCTGTGCTTCCTTTTGCTTTCTCCTCTGCCACTTCTGATCAGTTCAGAAATGGACTAAAATGTCATGGTGAAACATGAGTTGAAGGTGCAGTGTGGTTGGAGAGTGCCATAGGGCACTTCGGAACAGTTCTTAGTGGATCCAAGCATTTGAAAGCATCCTGTGGCGATAACTTAGCAGTTTCAAAATAGGTTTTTAAGAAATAGGGTAGCAGAAGCTGGGTGTGATGGCCCATGCCTTTAGACTCAGCACTCGGGAGGCAGAGGCCAGCAGATCTCTGTGAGTTCAGGCCAGCCAGCTGGTGCTACAGGGAGATCCTGTCTCAAAAAGACCGAAAAAAAAAAAAAAAAAAAAAAGGAAAGAAAAAATAAAGAAGGTACCAGAGACTGAATTATGTTGGACTTAATGTTTATAGGAACAGGACAAATGTGTTAGTGATAAAAGGGTTAAGAAGCAATTTACCTTGAGGGCTACTTTTAGATATACTTGCATAGATGACCAGCAGGAAGACAGGAAACCTGGACCTGTGCACAGACCCATGCAGTTATGCAATCACTTTTAATTTGTGGCTCTTTAGAAATCCAAAGGTGACTCCTAGCCCAAGCTCCATAAATACTTATTGAGTAATTAGAAATATACTACATTCATTTTTAAAATTTATTTTTATGTGTATGAGTGTTTTGCCTTTATGTAAGTGCACCCATGTTGTGCAGTGCCCCTGGAAGAGCAGCCAGTGCTCTTAACCGCTGAGCCATCTCTCCAGCCCCTACATATACTTTAAAAATCTAAAGTAGGATCATAATCATAGACTAGTCAATCCAAAGAGAATGCTATCACATAAAATCCACTTTTTTTTTTGAGACAGGGTCTCCTTTAGCCCCAGCTGACCTGGAACTCACTAAGTAGACTAGGTTGACCTCGAACTCAGAGATCCGCCTCTGCCTCCCAAGTGCTGGGAACTCACTATGTAGACCAGGTTGACCTGGAACTCCCAAGTGCTGGGATTAAAAGCATGCGCCACCATGCCCAGCAAAATCCACTATCTTTACCTCCAGAATTCTTTAAAATACTAAAATGTTGGCATCATTCTCGTATATAAACACAGCCTGAAAGTAACTGCACTGTGTTTTCTTAGCATGGCAGGTATCATCAGTAGTTTGTGATTATCTCTGTATTGGTTAGATTTTATTGCACACAGTTCTTTAACCTGTGGTCATCTGTTAAGGGACCTTCTATCTGGCTACATTTCTTTTATTTATTTCTTTGGAGACAGGATCTCCCTGTAGCACCAGCTGGCCTGGTACTCACTATGTATCAGGCTGGCCTTGAACTCACAGAGACAGAGATCTGCCTGCCTCTGCCTCCCAAGTGCTGGGACTAAAGGTCTGTGCCACCACGCCCAGCCCTGGCTATATTTATTTTTTAAGTTGGTCTTTCTGGCTGAATGATAGAGGAACAAACGTCCTGAATCAGGGAATACCTTCCAAAATAAGAAATATAATTATGCATTATGAAGAGACCAATCATTATCTAGTTAATGTTTTAAAAATTGTTGAGAGGCTGGAGAGATGGCTCAGCAGTTAAGAACACTGGTTGTTCTTGCAGAAGACCCGGGTTTGAATCCCAGCACCCACATGGCAGCTAACAACTGTCTGTAACTCCAGTTCCAGGGGATCCGACAGCCTCTTCTGTCTTCCGCAGGCATTGCATGACATGGGTACACTTACCTACACGCAAGCAATACACACATAAACATAAAATTTAAAAAATAATAAAACATTAAAAAAAATTGTTGTTTTGGGCCGGGTGTGGTGGTGCACACCTTTAGTCCTAGCACTTGGGAGGCAGAGGGAAGTGGATCTTTGTGAATTCAAGGCCAGCCTGGTCTACATAGTGAGTTCAGGTCAGCTGAGACTACAGGGAGACCCTGTCTCAAAGAGACAAAAAAAAAATTGTTTTGAAATGAAGGTTATCAGTATTTATTCTTGCTACTTGGTGACCTTTATACATTTGGTACACTGTGAGTCACTGAAGGAAAAGGTTAATGAAATTTTAAATCCTTTTCCATTACTTGAAGAAATTTTGCATTTAAAGCCAGGCATGGTGGTACACACCTTTAATCCTGACAAAGGCAGAGGCAAGCTGATGATCTCTTGTCAGATAGGGCTATCCTGGTCTCCATTCAGAGTTCCAGGTCAACTGGGGCTACAGGGAGACCCTGTCTCATAAAAACTTTAAAAAAATTAATTTTACACCTTGTAACTAAAAATTCTGTTATGGTGGGGCACATGCCTCCCAGCACTCAGGAGGCAAAAGCAGGCAGATCTCTATGACTTTGAAGCCAGCCCTATCTACATAGCAAGTTCCAGGATAAGCCAGGGCAGCATAGTGAAACCTTTTCTCAAAAACAAAACAAAAACTTGTTAAGATTATATTTTAGTGACAGGGTTTTGTTTTATTTGAGAAGGGACTGAAAATATCTTATAAAACAGACATTTTAAGTCTATTATAATTTTTCTTTTCACCTTTAGGACAAAGCAACAATAATTTAGATACCTGTGCAGAATTTCGAATAAAGTATGTTGGTGCCATTGAGAAACTGAAGCTGTCTGAGGGAAAAAGTCTTGAAGGACCACTAGACCTGATAAATTATATAGATGTTGCCCAGGTAAATGAAAAAAAGAAAATTTCAGTTTAAAGCCTCTGGTTGTTATGCTAAACACATGGCCTTGAAGAAAGATGTTACTCTTGGGTCCACTGGAGGGCACTCTCCTAACCATCTTTGCTGAAGCCTATATTTCTTCCTGAAATTGCTCTGGCACCATAGAGCACACAAGGTACCCAGGAGGAGCCACATGGGAAGAAGGTATAGGACTTTTTACTTTATGGGGCTGACTGGTGTCCTTGGTTAACTGAGGAACTGATTCTGTTGACTGCTTACATTCTGTAGTTTTTTTTTCCCCCTAAAACAACCTGTCAAAACTTTACCACTGATCTAGTTTCACTGATTTAAAATTTCATAGTGATGTAGACCTAAGATATCTAGTTATACCCCATTTCCAACAAGATTTGAGGTGAGGGGGGTTTCAAAAATGTACCCAGGTCAGGAATATTTTTTTAAAGCATCATGTAGGAAAATTAAGAATGAGAATTAAGATAAAGCTGTATAGTGCAGAAAATAGAATTTCAAGAACTATACATTTACCTAAGGTAGAAGTCAGTGAACCAAAAGACTTCATGGTACTTCTTAAGAAGATATAATCTCAAGTGCTGGGCATAGTGGTGTACTCGGGAGGCAGAGGTAGGTGGATCTCTGTGAATTCAAGGCTAGCCTGGTCTACATAGTGAATTCCAAGACAGCTGGGGCTACAGGGAGACCTGGTCTCAGAAAGACCAAAAAAAGAAGGTACAATCTTAAGTCATGGAGACTTGGAGTACTAAATATTTTTATGAAAGTAAAGTTATTATTACTGAGGGAAATTAGTGGATCTACTTTGCCATTTGTTGACAATGCCTGTTATCTTTGCGTTTTATAGTCTTTCAAATGAAGTATAAGTGACAAATACTGTTACGTAGAGAGATGTTCAGAATTATATTAGTGCTATCTTCGTTCCTGTAAGGATGACTAAATTACTCTCACCACCAGTGAATTTTTGCTCATTAAAATGCCATTACTTGCTAGGCGTGGTGGTGATTCTTGTAATTGCCTTCAACCTGTGAGACGTGATTGGCAGGAGGTTCCTATAACACTGGGAAGGCCAAGAACTGAAGCATTTGGATATGGCTTACTCACTGTAATTCATTGTTCCACACTGATAATATGGAATACCTGTTGACCACTTAGTAATGTCTGTCTTACGAGAAGACAAATTAGGCAGCATTCTGATGTAGATGAGACTAGCTAATCTGCTAGGGAAAAACGTGTTATGTGTTGCTCACCATTTCGTTTCTGAACTGCTCATAATACTGACATTTCTGTGAGCTGAGTTAACGCATCAGCAGTTTGTAGGTGTATCTGGGTAGGATGGAAAATGACCATGAAGAAAAACTGTTCCTGCAACCTAGCTTCCTGATCACCCTGGGTCCTGACACTAGTAAAAGCTTTGAGTATTTTAAAATCTAAATGAAGACCTTTATTCCCCCTGTGAAGACCTTTATTCCATCAGGATCTGTGGCAGGTATCTCAGTTTTGAATTACGGTTTCCACCAAGACAAAAGGACAGGACAATACACAGAAGTAGATTGATCTAAATTTAGAGGAAAATATTTCTTCATTTTGGAGGCTGGGCTCATGTGTACCCCACATTCTCTAAAGGGTTGTAGACTCTGACAACCAGATACTAGAAGCAACTAATCAAACTTAAGATGATCATATAAATTTAATGTATATAATCTTTAATGTATATCACATAATTTTTACTTTAAAGCAAGATGGAAAATTGCCTTTTGTTCCTCTGGAGGAAGAATTTATTATGGGAGTGTCCAAGTATGGCATAAAAGTATCGACATCAGATCAGTATGTAAGTAATAGCACTCATGATGTATGCTTTAGAAAATAAGGAATCCCACCTAGCTTTTAAGTGCTCACTTGGAGTTAGGTTTCCTGTTTCCAGAGTAGCTGGCTGGCCACTGGTTTTAAGCATGGCCCAGTCCTTAGAATGAACAGGGCCTTCTTTTGTATGTCCTATGTACATATAGGTTCCTGGTACATTTCACTTTGGGACCTCAGGTCATTTAAAAGCAGCTGGTGCCCTGGAAGTCAGGTAGCAGTGAGCACAGTTTAGACCATCCTGTTCCTATTTTCCTGGGGTTTAAACAGGAAGCTGTGATCCTGAAAGGAAGTTGCCTCATAATTTGACATTCCAGTGTCCCTTGAGCTGAGAAACTGTACTGCTTTCTCCCAGACCCATGGATCTGCTGTTTAGACCCTCACAATGCATTCTGTATAGGAAAATGTGTGTCCTGACAATGAAAACAGCTTTCTGAAGGTGTTGTGATTTCTGCAGGATGTTTTGCATAGGCATGCCCTGTATTTAATTATCCGGATGGTGTGTTATGACGACGGCCTGGGAGCTGGAAAGAGCTTGCTGGCTGTCAAGACCACAGATGCAAACAATGAAGAATACAGCCTGTGGGTTTATCAGTGCAACAGCCTGGTGAGATCTCGTTATCTTGGCTGTGACTCCCACCTTTCAAAGACCCAGGAAATGTTCCTAATGCTGTCTGTCCTTAGAATGACTAGTCCCAGAAGGCCCTAGATCAGCAGTCAGAGAGGCTGGGAACTATTCCTATTGGGTGGCTCTCACCTGGGCTGGGTCAGAGATTCTTTCCACTTTTGGGTTGTCCTCTTTCCTGGATTGGCCCTTTTACTGTTTGCCCATCTCAAGGGAGCTTACTGGCTTAGCAGGTGCTGGTATGTGGAGGAAGCAACATGAGATCAGGAAAATATGGGAGATGTAAAAACTCTGCTCTCACTGTCTTCTCACAATGCAGGAACAGGCCCAAGCTATCTGTAAAGTCTTAGCCACCGTTTTTGACTCTGTGTTGACCTCTGAGAAGTCTTGAACTCTGCAATCAAGTGGAAGCAAACCAATTCCAGAGTCTGTTTTCTAGATCATTCTGCAGCATTGAACTATGAAGGAAATAGGAAGTAATGCCTTGATCCAGCTTTCTGAAGGGCAATATATAAATGTTGTTTTTATATTAAAATGTGCTAATGTGTCCTTTTTTAAATTTTATGTGTATGTGTGTATTGCCTGCATGTAGGTAAGCGCACCCGTGTTGTGCAATGCCCACAGTCAGAAGAGGCTACTGGATCCCCTGGGACTGGAGTTACAGACAAGTTAGCTGCCATGTGGGTGCTGGGATTCAAACCCGGGTCTTCTGCAAGAATAACCAGTATTCTTAACTGCTGAGCCATCTCTCCAGCCCCTCAATGTGTCATCTTAACAGTAGATTAACTTTTTTTGAGACAGGGTTTCTTTATAGGCATAGCTGGCCTGGAACCTCTATGTAGACCAGACTGGCTTCCATCTCACAAAACAGATTCATTCCCCTGCCCCTGCCCCAAGTGCTGGGATTAAAGGTATGCGCTACCATGTCTGGCAGTAGGTTGATTTTCAGTGAATTATCTATTTTCTAGGATAAGACACCTTGGTTGTCATTTTTAAAATGCAAACAAGCTTAATACGAAAGAGTGTATAAGGGCTGGAGAGATGGCTCAACGGTTAAGAGCACTGGCTGCTCTTGCAGAGGACCTGGGTTCAGTTCCCACCACACCCAGCGGCTAACAACTGTTCCTAACTCCAGCTCCAGGGAATCTGATGCCTGCTACTGGCCTTCATAGTTTTTCATGCATGTGGCACACTTACATATATGCAGGCAAAAATGCTCATACACATAAATAAATAAATTATTTTTTTTAAAAAGGAATACATAGAGCTGTTTACTGTGAATGAGACCTGTCCCATATGGCCTTCCAATGACTCATGATCACTTGCTTGAAACTTGAGGCAGGCAGAGGTTTGGACTTCAGATCCTGACTTCACACTGGTTTGGTATAGTGTAACTTAAAATCAAAAATACCTTGGGCAGACAAGGCAGCTCAACAGGTAAAGGTATGTGTGAAATAAGACATTGTTCATTAAGACAACACCTAGCAAACTCATATTAACCTCAGAGTACCTTAGAGGATAGCTGCTCATGTGAAGAGCAGCTTCTTAAAAAAAACAGACAGTGCTGGGTATGGTGGCATATACCTTTAATCTCAGCAGGTAGATCTCTGTGAGTTCAAGGCCAGCTGGGGCTACAGGGAGACCCCATTCCAAAAAGACCAAAAAAAAAAAAAAAAAAAAAATTAACATTTATGGGGCTAGAGTGATGGCTCAGTTACGAGCACTGGCTGCTCTTGCAGAGAACCCAGGTTCGATTCCCAGGACCCTCATGGCAGCTAACAACCATCCTAACTCCAGATCCAGGGGAATCTGACACCCTCTTCTGACCTCCACAGGCATTGCATGACATGGGTTCACTTACATACATGCAGGAAATACATTCATATACATAAAATTTTAAAAAATTACATTTATGCTCGGTGTGGTGGCGCACACCTTTAATCCCAGCACTTGGGAGGCAGAGGCAGTTCGAAGCCAGCTTGGTCTACATAGTTCCAGGACAGCTGGGGCAACAAGGAGACCCTGTCTCAAAAAGACAAAAACAAAAACACAAAAACATTACATTTATTCAGGTCGTGGTACATACCTTTAATCCCAGCACTCAGGAGGCAGGGGCAGGCAGATCTCTGAGTTCAAGGCCAGCCTGGTCTACATAGTGAGTTCCAGGACAGCTGGGGCTACAGGGAGACCCTGTCTCAAAAAGACCAAAAAAAAAAAAAAAAATTAAATTACATTTCTTTGTGTGTAGGCATGCATGCACCATGGTGCATGTGAAGGTCAGAGGACAACTTACGGGAGTCAGTTCTCTCTTTCCATCTGTCATGCTCTAGGGACCAAAATCTGGTCATCAGGCTTGTTAGCAAGCACCTTTACCCACTGAGCCATCCCACCAGCCTGAAAGTAGATTTTAATGGAGCTCATGGACTGTATCCTCTTTAAGGAGTGTCAATATCAAACACTTTATGAAGATTAAAAACATTAAAAAGAAAACCATGTCTGTTTAAAAGTACTTTTATTTTTTTTCCAGTCAAATGACTGGTTAACAGGAAGTAGATTTTTTTAAACATGCTCTAATTTATAAATCACTGCAGTAGGGACAATGAAAATAAGATCAGTTTAGGTTATACAATATGTACAGTTGCGCTGCAACTAGACCAAAGTAAGTGAATGAATCGAGTATCTTACATCTCAAAATAGCATTCCAGGATGCAGACAGATTGTTCTCCACCCTCAACAGATCATACTAGTCTGCACACCTTATTTCTGAGCCGCCCTTCCTCCAAGTCAGACCTGATGGAAAGTGGCAAAGAAAATGCCCAAATTCTGCAGCTGAAGTTCATGAAATGTAAACTTCAAATATAAATAGATATCTACAATGTTTTCCATTCAGTTAATTTTTTTTCAATTTGCAAACAGCAAATAACTAAGAAAGGATAATTAGCAGGGAAGTTAATAGAATTTCTCCTCTGGTAAAATATTAATTACTACACAATAGCACCACCAAATTAGAGAGTGGAAAAATATTTCCTAGGTATTTATGTACCTGTGAACCTGATAGATTGATAGAAATTGGGACTGGAGTTTGTTGACATAAACCTGATTCCTCAGAGAGCTGGTACCAGTTCATCGACCGATGAGAAGGTACAGACATGGGGCCGTTAGAGCAGACACTGAGAAGTGCACTGTGCAAAATGCATCTGTTCACACTCTTAAATCTATGAGAAAGTGACTGAAGGGTTCAAACAACAGAAATTAACAAGTAGTGAAAATAGATGTAGTGCTTAAAAACAAAAGACTTTAATTACAGATCTAAAATATTTTTACACGGATCGTTGTAAGGCAGAAAGCAATTAATATACAACATCATAAGACATTTCCAGTTTGTCCTGTATTCCTTAAGAAAAAGAAAAAAGAAAAAGCTCCATGCTTATGAAAGCCTTGCATCAGAAATTAAAAGACAAGCTGCTTCCGTCAAGTGTACCATCGTGAGCCTTCGTTGCCCTATTTTCCAAGCCTGCACGTCAATCTATTCCTTTTGTTCAAAATCCAAGTGGGCACCATATGCTTGCCTATTGACTCCAAAACAGTGCCAGAATTTCCAATATTCCTACTATGAATCTTATGCTCACAATTATTAAATAGAGGTATGACAGTTAAGTTCATTAAACTAATGAGTTTTGATTTTATCATACACAGCCTAATTCCCATCCCCCTCCCCGCATATTGTAAGTTTAAGAGTGAAATGATGGCTTTAAATAGTAAAACTGGGATGTATGGGAGTATTGTGCTCCCCGGGACCTACAGATTTCTTGAATACAAGCAGATGGACAGATTACATTTCAAGACAGCATAGCTACCATTCCTGTTGGCGTATCCTATTAAATACAAGACACTAGGCTGAGTGGACATCCTGGGGAACTGGGAGGGAAGGGCAGTGGTGCCTGTGACAGGAAGTGGTGAGACATGGATTACTGTGTTGTGGTCTGTGCCACAGTATTCTACTTGTGTACAGTTGCTTTTGTTGTGACCAGGGAAGTTGAAGGAGGCAAATTCTAAAACACATAAAGCATACAAGCTAGTTTAAAGAACTGTTTTGCAATCCATCATCCTTAGTTTTTAACCAAATTCAGGAACTGCATTTTTAAAAACCTGGAGTGGAATGGACTGATGTTAGCTATGTTATAATAACCTGTCAGGAGTTTGCTGGGTGTCACTGTTCACAACAATGGGTCATACATGCAGGAGACCATGACAGCTGTCACCTCACAGGCTAGGGCCAGAAAGTACAAGGCTAATGTAAAATTCCCAGACATTGGCTGAGTTTTAAATGAATACATCTTTAAAGGTAAATGGATGGCATTCTGTGGACGAAGTCTGGAGTCGGGCTACAGACTCCAGAAGCAACATTTTACTGGCCTGTTAAAGTGACAACTGTACTAAAGGTAACTAATAGTAGAATTGGGTCAAAAGGAAGAATTCCCAAAATTCATTTAAGCATTTTAGGGTTAGCTACTTCTGGAGATGCAAGATCTTGGTTATATGGTTAAAATAACTTTTCAGTTCACCTTTTAGGAAATTTGGCTTTTCCTAATAAAGTATAGCAACGTTTCATGATAACCACAAATTATAAAAACAATTTGCTTATATATAAAAACTGTCTTTTGAGTTTTTAAAACAGAACAGTGGTATGAGGGAGGAAAGGCTGCCGTACGACACAATGTGGCTATCTGGCAAGAGTTTTGGTACCAATAACAAAACAGGAACATAACAGTTAAAGAAAGGCTTTTGTTCAGTAGCGATTTAGTCAGCAATAAAGTGCACGAACGATACAGGAAATGCTCCTTTGCGGCTGGGATCTCCATCAATGTGGCCAATCTGAAATGAACAAGTTTAGGTTATAAAAATTGCAAACTTGAAAACTCTGGAAGCATGATAGCATTTGTGTTCAGAGGGATCCTTCTGTCAAAGAATGGCAGGAAAGCAACTACTTCATTCTTCGTTTCTTCCTCTTGCCATACTTGCTAGAGTACCCGCCTTCCTCCACAGGGAGCCCTCACATACCTCTCAGATGTTTTCATGTGAGATGCTGCCCTGGGCCCCAGCATTCTGGGAGGTACCAGGGTAGCCATCTAGTCACCACTCCCCACTAGGGTAGACATCTAGTCAGCACTCCCCACCAGGGTAGACATCTAGTCACCACTCCCCATATGAACAAAGAAATCGAAGCCGGGTGCAGTGGCGCACGCCTTTAGTCCCAGAGGCAGGCGGATCTCTGTGTTTGAGGCCAGCCTGGTCTACACACAGCAAGTTCCAGGCTAGCTGGGGCTACAGGGAGACCCTGCTCAAAGAAAACGAGAGAGAGAGAGAGAGAGAGAGAAGAGAAATTTGTGAGTTACAAAGCCATAGGAAATGGCAAAAGTGTGTGACTTGGCTTTATTGAAATATCAGGCATTTGTGGCAGGTTTTTTTTTTTTTTTTTTTTTAAAAAGTCTTCTTTTCAGCCAGGTGTGGCCTTTAATCCCAGAACTCAGGAGGCAGAGGCAGGAGGAATCTCTGAGTTCATGGCCAGCCTGGTTTACGTAGAGAGTTCCAAGCTAGCCAGGGATACATAGTGAGACCCTGTCTCAAAACACAAAACAACACAAATACAAAATCTATTTTCATTCTGCATAAATTATATACTCAAGTATAATCTCAGCCCTGTCAATGACATAAGCAAATGGAAATTGCCAAACTACAAGTGATGGGTTCTTGGAAAGAGGGCAGGCTCTGTGATCAGGCTAACATTAAGATTCTTTTACACCTGTCTGGATTTTCCATGCTTTTGGAAATAGGTACTTTCCACATGGCTAAGCCTGTGTCAGGCTGGAGTCCCATCCATGGGGCAGGATGCAGGCAAGTGTAAGATCAGACTAGACCTGCTTCCTTGGTGGGTCTTGGTGAGTATGTTAGTGGGGGAAGGGCAAAGTCAGGTTCTTAGAGCCCAGCACTGGATTCTCAACAGACCCAGTCATGCAGCAGGTGCTATCAATCAGCAGAGAGTGAAAGAGCTCAGCAGAAGTCAGCATTGTGGCCCCTACTGGGCTGTGTTGAGGGAGACTGCTGGGAAAGGGCATCTTCACTCACAGTTGATCAACACAAGAAAGACATGAATACCACCAGCAGTTCTGCAAAGCTGAGTCCCAGAGACACCTGAGGCAGAGAACTTGGGGGTTAGAACACAGAAGGAGGCTTTGTAGGAAGGACAGCTACAGATCAAGTCAAACCCCTTGAGCCCAAGATATACCAGTTGAAATCCTTGGTGCCTAAGCTTTTGTCTAGGGAGCAGTGCCATGAGTGTCCACTGGGTGGCAGTCGCTATAGAGTGCTTTCTATATGCACACCATTCCAGGGGTTTATTGCTACACCCCATACACCCATCTGACCATCCTTGTCTCATTGCTGGTGCTTTCACAGTGCTGTGGGCAACTCCCTTTCATAGATGACGTCATCCAAGTGTACAGATCTAAGAACCAAGGCCCTCAGCCTGTAAGTGGCTGTGTGTGTGAACTACTAGGATCCCTGGGAGAAGACCTGTGCCCCTCTTGCTCCTGTGCTAACTGGATGCTAGGCGTCTCACAACTTGTGTCAGGGTCAAAGTGACATGGGGGTTCTGCCCTGCAGGCTAGCTATTTCTGGATCCCTTGCTCCATTCATCCACAAAGGAGGGGCTCCATGCAGACACCTGGGGGAGTACAGGGCTCTCACTTCAGGCCCTCAAGTATACTCTGGAAACCCAGCCTGAGTGGCCTGCCCCTTGGACATGGAGGCATTCACCTCAGGGACAGATCAGACCCACTCAGAGAAGGGTGCCCATACAGGAGACACCAGAGGGTGCTGAAGACAGAGTGGCTACTAGTCTAAGGCCTGATGGCAACACCAAAACCAGACTGCTCGGGCTGATAGCCTCCCTTAGGTATAGGCCTCGCAGGCCCCACCCAACTCACCCACCACTCCTGGTCTTCCTCCCCATCCACAATGATCACATCCCCCTCAGAGAATGTCAGCTCATCTGGGTTGTCGGCCACACAATTGTAGAGCGCTTTCACCCGCTTGGGCTTGGACTTGGTCTGCATCAGAAAAGAGAGAAGGGGTGAAGTCTAGCATGGCAGGAAGCCAAGCCTTTAGGCAGAGAACAGGCTTTCCACTAGTACCATGAGCTGAAAAACCCACAGAGATCAAGGAAGGTGGGGCATCTCAATGCAGCAGTCCAGGTGAGCAGGAGCCTGGGCAGAGGTAGGAAATGAAACAGCTGGGGCCTGGTGCTTATGGAGCCTGTACTACAGCTATGGTCAAAGGGTCAAGTTAACCACCTCCCTAGATCACACAACCAGCACCAGAAAGAAACCTTCGTTCTTCTGGCCCAGGAGAAACAGAAAGCCCAATTGCATCAGAGCCCTCTTAACTAGCAGAGCATGGGGCAGGAAAGCAGACTTGTCCACTTACCGCCTGTGACTTCCGAGGCATGGGTGCTGGGGGTTGCAAGGCCATGGCATTGGACAGCAGACCTGTAGCTTCTGTTCCAGAGAGAGCCAGTGTTAGGGCCAAAATGAAGCAACTTTATAAGACCCCCTACCAATCGTACAAAATGATTTAAGAGCCCAGCAACAGGTTTCTCCGGAAGTTCTGGTGTATGCAGGGAAAAGTTTCCATTCAAGCCAGAGAACCTTCTACCTTCACAGAATGTGAAAGGCAAGACAAGGAGCCTGAGCCTTACTAAAGCTGCTGGGAGGAGGGTGAGAAAACTGAAGATGGACCACAGCCAGGCCCTGCACAGCGCTGACACCTGCCTAGAAATGTCCTCCGTGGACTCAGCAGAATCAACCCCAGATTCAAGTTAAATAATTACCAGGTCCTCTTGGTTGGCCTTTGTTGATCAGTGGGGTCGGCTTGTCAGCCCTATAAAGAAGGAAATACAGATTTATTGATACTCAAAGCTACCTGCTCTAACTGCATCCCCTCAGTAAGGGACCCATTTGTGCTCACACTTGAGCCCGTTTTTCCCACTCCCCAGCTCTTGAAAAAGGAAAGACCCAGAGCAAAGTGCTAGACTTTAAACCTAAGACCAGGACCTCCTCCAAAGCACCTCTGTGCACAGTAGCCTGGGGCAAAATCTGGGCACTGGTCTTTGCTTCAACTCATCATTTGCTTGCCCCAGCCCCCTGCTTGAGTCTTAGGCCTCATGTGAAAGGAAGGGTTGACTCTTAGTTAATCTCAGTCCTGAGTGGCTCTGCCAGGGCCCATGCAGGCACCACGGTCAGCATCACCCATGCCTCTGAGCTCTGTGGTCCCTGCTCCTGGAACCACCATGGCCAGCCACAGGCCTGTTGATAAGCATGTATCCAGCATTTCCCAAAGCCACACAGCAGAAACGCACAAACAAGGAGAGGTTCTCACAGCTGGCAGGTGGGGCTCTATCACTCAGGCACACTACTACCTGATCTGGTGAGAAGTGGCATTTTCACCTGTAGAGGGGACACTAAGGTTTTTTTCGTTCTCTAAAGGGAAAAGAGACCCAAGTCTGTGGAGGGCCAGGAGAGGAGCTTTATCTTCAGCTGCCTAAGGGGTTAGCAAGGTGCCAGACATACAACAGGGCCAGGATGGGCAAGCCCTGGGAAGACAGAGGAAGAAAAGAAAGGAAGGAGGAATTCAGTCCATAATGGCATTCTTTCCACTTCTTTCCACTTTTCCATGCACGTCATCTCTCTCTGACACTGGTGTCAGCCTTAGAATGCAGGGGCAAAGAACAAAACCTGGCTGTATTCTGTATTAAAGGAACCAGGAAAAAAAAAAAAAAAAGGGCCCAATGTGACTTCTACTGCCTCTGGGCATGTGTGTCCTGGCTGACATCATGCTAAAGAGCTAAATTCCTAGCCTGGAGTCAACCCAGTCATGAAACGCTCACAAGAGGGACTCAGCCCAGTACCTTAATTGGCCAGCCTTCCTCTCAAAAGCCAAGTAAAGAAAGCCAGTGTACCCAACACTCAAGAGCCAGACGGGTCACAAGTTTAAGGCCAGCCTAGGCTTCTTACATAAAAAATAAGTGGTGAGTCTCTGTAGCAAGTATTCAACTCTGTCTGCTACTGAGGCAGAAAAACAGCTTTAGATGATGCATCAGTACACAGTGTGCCATGCCAGTGAAACTTCACTTACAAGCACTAAAATCTGTATCCCATATGAATCTCACATACCACAAAACATCCTCCTTGGAATTTTTCTCCCACCATGTATAAGTACAAAACCCACTGTTAGCTGGTGAATCATGAACATAAGCGGCGGCAACAGCTGACCTGTGGTTCCTGGTTTGCTGCCTCCTGTTCTAGGAGAACAAATCTGAAAAGATAGACTTATACCATGCTCAAAATTATTCGGAGAGGGTATAGCTACTTCCTTTACAAAGAGTATACACTGAATCTTCTTTAAAAATAGCAGTGACAGGCTGGATCCAGTCTTCCAAATCTCTCTTGGACAGGCATACCTTAACATCATCTGCTTCATCCTCCTCCACCTTTCCTTTCAGCTGTATTAGAAACCAGTGAAGCAGCGCTAGAGAGAAAACTCAGCAGCAGCCCTAGCTCTAGCTCTTCTGGGCACCAGGAGAGCCACTGCGGGGAGCATACTGCCACCTGGCCCTTGCTGGCTAGCATTGACTCAGCTGTCTGGGCAGTGTTGTTTCTTGTCTAGAACTTCAAAGCAACTTGTCATCTTAAAAAGCAGTACTTAGTTAATTAAAATAAAATAAAAAAAAAATACCGGGGGAAAAAAAAAAAAAAGCAGTACTTAGCTGGGCATGGTGGCGCATGCCTTTGATCCCAGCACTTGGGAGGCAGAGGCAGGCAGATCTCTGTGAGTTCAAGGCCAGCCTGGTCTACATAGTCTTTAATCCCAGCAGTTGGGAGGCAGAGGCCAATGAATCTCTGTGAATTCAAGGGCAGCCTGGTCTACATAGTGAGTTCCAGGCCAGCTGGTGCTACTGGGAGACCCTGTCTCAAAAAGACCCCCCCCCCAAAAAAAAAGCTGTTTAAATTGCTGATGTGAATTTCAAAAAAAAAAGAAAAAACAAAAACAAAAATAAAAAACCAGTAGCTTGAAGACAGAATCCAAGGACGAGGACATTACAAGGGGAGAAGGAAGGTAACACAAAGCCTGGGCTCTGACTCAGGAACCAGGAAAGGCACAGCCCATGGCCATTTGGTATAGGGACTTGGGAAGCATGCTTGTCACAGTGTAACTCAGCAGCTGATCTTACTTCAAATCTCTGTTTAAGAATAGGAAGGTGTGGATGTGTGTGCACTGTATTTTAGAAAGATGTTCTGCAAAGCAGTACATGTGACTGCTGCTCAGTGTGGAGTGCATTCTTAGGAGGCACGAAGCTCTGGCTTCCATCTCCAGTATCACAAGAGAAAGCAGGGGTGGGGGTAGGGGGGCACGATGACACAGAGAGAGACAGAGAGAGAGAGATTGAGATTTTCGAAGCTGGAAATGGAAGGATGAATTTTAATCAACCTAGCTGATCTGAGCAGGAGAATCCCATGCCTGTGTGAGGAGAGCCCTGAAAGAGTCCCAGGTCTCCTGTAACAACCCTATGCAGCCAAGAACTTTTAGAAGTAGGAGACAGGCAGGCTAGGCAATAAATAAGAGGATTTATCAAAAAATAACACACAAACCAACAACTAACTATGTGAGGAGATAGCAAATCCCTGAATTCCCAGTTATCTACAGGAATCCACAGAAGGACTAAAGGGCACAGCAGAGAACGTCTGGTCTGGGGACTACCAGCTGGTAAGAGCATCTCAAAAACAAAGTGACCAAGTAAAAACTTTATTTCTTTTCTAAACTCCCAGAAAACTTATACCCTTCAGGTAAGCTACCAGTGACCCCGAGTTGCCCAAGAAACAAAAACACTCAGACTCAGAGTTCTCAACAGTCAAACCAGACTCCTCAGGGAAACCCACTGGTATGATTTGGATATGAAATCCCACCTCACGTGTTAAAGGCTTGGTTTCCAGCTGACACACTTTTGAGAAGTGTTGCATTCTGACCTAATCAATGGGTTTATCCCTTGATGGATTCATAATTTGATGGCATTATTAAGACGACAGACACTAGAAGGCGGGGCCTCATGGGAGGAAGCAGGTCACGAGGGGCATGCCTTTGAAGGACCTATCATGTCCCTGGCTCCTTCTCCACTCTCTCTCTGCTTCCTGTTGCTGTGAGGTAAGTAGCTTTGCCCCCACACATCATGCTGCCATAATGCTCTACTTTGCCACATGCCCACTACAATGGAGCTCAATGGCCCTTGAAATCTCTGCAACTTGTTAACCAGAATAAATCTTTCCTCTTTCAAACTGTTTCTCTTAGGTATCTGTAACAGTGAGGAAACTCTAACACACCTACCTTGGCAGCTCTGTGCACAGGAGTGCAATCTGCCAGCCAGTGTTTAATGTCTCTCTTGCAGCAGTGACAGATGGGCACAGAGTAGTTTACAGAGAGGAAACAGCCTCTACCACACAGAGGCCAAAACCCCAGAAAAAGAAAACTGCAGGAAAGTAACATGAAAGTAAATGTCCAGCCCTGTACCCTCAACCCCTATCATTCAGTCTTGGAGAGATGAGAGAAAAAGAGCCTATGAAAGAAAAAAATAGATACTACACAGTTAGACTCATTATATAAGAACAGAAATGGAAAACTTGATAGAAAATTAAAAGAAAAAATTGAGAAAACTCAGAAGTACATTTTTTTTTTTTTTCTGGTGTTTTTGAGACAGGGTCTCCCTGTAGCCCCAGCTGTCCTAGAACTCACTATGTAGACCAGGTTGGCCTTGAACTCACAGAGATCTGCCTGCCTCTGCCTCCCGAGTGCTGGGATTAAAAGTATGTGCCACCACACCCGGCTAGAAGTACATTTTTTAAATAGGCAAGGAAACAAGGCAGGGATAGAAGAGGAGGTGGCCTAGGGTCAGCTGGTGAGAAAGAGCCCATTCTCCTGCTGCCATATGGAACCCGGTGGGGACTGTACTCCCAGCCCTACCTCTAGGCACGAGAAGCCACCATGTTGTCACTACCACCTTTTCCCTGAAGAAGTGACTCTGGACCCAAAGGCTAACAATGGTGGAGCCAAAAAGACCTTTGGGTCTGCGGTTCAATCTCAAACACAATACGCTGATTTGACCTTTGAGAGGCTGGGGGAACTGTCAGAGCAGTTATTTGATAAAAAGAAGATAGCACATTTAGAGGAAAGGCTGAGCCAATATGACATCTGAAAAGTGAGACTTATATTAAAAGAGACAATGGGGGAAAGGAATTTAAAGCATTAAATTAGTGAAGTTTGTTAGAGCCAGGCAAGGGAAATATCAGCCTCAGGGGAATGGACAGAATATGTGATCCATGAAGGGTGGCCTGACTAAAGATCCAACCTGGGTAGGAAGAGGAGGTACTGACACAGCAGAGGACAGCTGGCTTGATGGGGGACAGAGACTAATGTCCAAGTGTGGGTGTTAGAACTGGATGTGATCCAAGCAAGGAAAAGAGGCTTTGGCCCCAAAGAGAGGTGGAGGCAGAGCCAGGAAAGCAGTTCACAGAGGAGCGACATTACGATTGTGGGAACCAGGGTTCTCACCTCCAGAAAAGGGAGCAACAAGTGTGGGAAAGGAGAAAATTAAAATGCCACTGGAGAGATGCACAGGTTATGACTCTTCCATGCACACCATGGCCCTCTCAATGCATGGTGCACCTAGACTGAATCACTGCTCATGCATTAACAGGGCAGAAGGAACACTGGCCAGTTTCCAGGGCCTGATCTGTCTTTGGGAACCTGTCTTGGCCTAGGCCTCATGTTGTGAGGAAGCCATACCACCTGGAGGGATGACATGCATGTGGGGCATTTTGGTCAGCAGCCCAGCTGAGGTGCTGTTGAGGCAGCAACAGCTACCAAGTCCTGGAGAGCTTCCATGACACAACATTATTAAATGGCTCCCGGCCTTAAAGTCTTCTCAGCTAAGACTTCAGATGCTATGGGCAAAGATAAGCTACTCCACTGTGCCACCTGCAACCCTGATAATGACAGGACTCATAAAACATGAGCACAACGAAATAGTCTCGGGGCAGTAACTGTTGGTGCCATCTGTCCCTAGAGCAAGTGAAATTGGAGCTGTTGATGTGAGCTCCTGGATTTCAACACAGAAAGATACAGAGTAGAGAAAGGGTGCTCCAATGGCACAACAGGTTAGCATGCAGTACCTATACAGAATATAGAAAGACACAGAATGCAGAGACAAATGTGTATGTCCAAACGTAGTTATGCATATAGGGCGTACATGTGTGTACATATATGTATTCTGTAATTCTGACATCACCTACCACCCAGTTCTTGGCATCTTAATGGTATTCTCACTAAAGAAAGAAGAAAGAAAAGATACCCCCTCCCCCCAAAATAAATCCATTTTCTACTATATAAAGATCCAGATTAAGAGATTAAGAGATAACTGGAACTCTTTGTAGTGTGTGTGGGGGAGAAAGTACTCATCTGTAGGAAACACCTAAGTCATACTGCAGTGGGTCTATGCATTCAAGATAACGCCTCCAGGAGCAACACACAGAGCCAACAGGGGGTCATGTCTTGAGGATTTGATTTAAAAATTTCCAGTGTCTATACTAAACAGAAGTCTACATTGATTACATGGATTTAAGAAATAAGTTTGTAAGAAATTTTCAGCTAAAATAATTCTTATAGAATTAACTTTAAGACACTCAAGAGCTAATCAGCAAGTTACATAGGACTTAGTCTCTCACCTAGGTATGGGAGGAACAAAGGAAATTTCCAGGGCCCACACAGAAACCCAAACCAATAAAGGAGTAAGGCTACTGCAATTGGAAGCCCTCTGAATGTGAGGGGCAGGGCTGGCTGATGTGGCCAAGCACTGAGTGGCTGGGCAGGGGTGATGGTTACCCGGAAGCTGGCTTCTGAGGCAGGCGGCTGGGTGGCTGGGGTGGCAGGGGTGGGGGCTTGCTCTGTGAGGCCCCAGGTTGAGTGGGCTTGCTTGGCTGGCTCACAGCTTCTAGTGCACCGGGTGTCTTGGCCACAGGAGGGGGCGGTGTGGGGGTCAGGGGATCTGTGAAGAGAGAAGGGAGAGGGAAACAGAGAGTGAGTCCCTCAGACCCCATCCATACCTGGTCTCTTTCTGGAGCCTTCTGCAGTAAGGGCTCCTTTTTCTAGCGCTCTCCGGGGGAAACCAAAGGCCTGTCTCCTCCTTGGCAGGGAGGGGTGAAGCAATAAGGAAAGCCCACCCTCATTACTGTGGAAACTTTTTTGTGGCTAGGGGTCTGTTCAGCCAGAAACCCACATGGAAGCCAGCCCTTGATTCTGTTCCCAATTCCCTGAAAATCAGAGTAGACAGGGTCTGGAGCCAGGCTCAGGCCTGGTGTTGGCCCTGAGGAGTCCAGCAGGTTTGGACCAGGGTTCTTTTGCCTGAGATAACCTATCACCAGAAGGGAATGAAGCTCTATGTGTTCCATAAGCTTGCAGTGGAGAAGATGTAAGAGCAAGCTGTGGTATGGGGCCCAGTCTGAAGCAGAAAAGGTGAAGGGTTCTATTATTATCATCTGTATTTTACAGACAGCGGACAGGCTCAGAGGCAAAGATATTTTGCCAAGGGGGACAGAGCTGATAAAAAACAGAGAGAGAAAGATCATGAGTCTGAGCCTGCCTTCACCCCACTCCTCTCTTACAAACAGCAAAGCACTTGCCAGGGGTAGTGGCCGGCTTCCGGATAGAAGCTAACACAGATGGAACAAGAGGGTCCACGGGGAGCAGAAAAAAAAAAAAAAGAAGTGATCTAGTTTATGCTCTCTTTGTTTCCTCTCCTTTTTCCATCTAAAGGAAAAGTCCAAAGGCAGATTAACTCGGGGACACCAGACTGAGAGGCAGGAAGGAGAACCAGTTATAAGTCTCCTTGATGCTTGACCTGGACATGTCTCAGCTGGGCCATGTCCCAGATCCTGAACCGGGCATTGGAGAGCCTCTGCAGAGCCTCCCGGATATGCTATCCCCGACATGGCTATCGGCATCTACTCTTGTAGCAGGTCCTTGAGACAAAGCTACTTCTTTTTAAGTCACAGGAACTTTGGACTAGGAAGATTCCCAATGCTCTGGAAGTAGTGAATCCAGAGACACCGGAATCCCAGCTACTCAGGACAAGGCAGGGCAGGGAGCAGACAAGGCTCCTGTCACTGACTCACTGAAAGGTGCTGAGTTGTGCAGGAGGAGAAAGGCCTTTTTCCACTACCTGTCTCCCAAGCATTGAGAACTTCCAACCACACACTGGCATTGAAAATATCATGCCAGATTATAATCAAAATGATCATTCCCCAAATATTGAAAAATCACCACATGGCCAAAGGAAGAAGCATGCAGTGTAGTGGGGGGAAAATGTCACTAAAATGCTTAGAAAGAGAGAGAAAAGAGTGAGGCATCCTGGGGGTGTGGTGTGGGCATGGACAGGAGTTTATGGCTGCATCCTGGGGGTGTGGTGTGGGCATGGACAGGAGTTTATGGCTGCAGAGGTGGAGGCTGGAAGGGTTGAGGGCCACAGGGGCAACCATCTAGTATGGATCTGTGTGCAGGTATGCAGCCCTGCAGCTGCCTCCCCAGGTAGCTGCCAATAGTGTCCCCTGACTTCCAGATTTACAAGGCCCACTGGCAAGAAAGGAAAAAGGAAAAAAAAAAAAAAACATACTGGTAGATGTCACTCGCAGAGGGGGCAGCGGTGGGTGGACAGCTGGCGGATCTGACGAAGATCGCTGCCTGCTTACACCGTCCACACCTACACAGTTTGTCTTCCACAAGGTGTTAGCTGAGGAGGCTGTCTGAACTAAACCCACACACACACACACACATGCACACACATGCATGCACACACATGGAACAAAAACAGAAACAAAACACTTTGTTATTGATACTCTCACTAATAAAATGGTCAACATGAGCCTTCTAGAACAGCAATAAAACTCTGAGAGTTACTCTTTCCTCTAGTAGGGATATTGAGATGCACCAAACCAAAGATGCCCCAGGATGAATTGGCATTTTCAATTGGATGGTGAAATTTAAAATTTTTTAAATACATTGGTCAAAGAGGGAAATAAATAGCCACAATTTATCTCCAGAGTATTGCATTCTATGGAACTTCTGCTCATCTCTGCCCTTCCATTACATCTTTATGTGGGTCACGGAGACCCTGTTTTCTGCCAGCACAGGTAGGAGGAAGGGTATGGACCAGACTCAAGGAGTATGGCTCCCCTTCCAGCCTCCTGTAACATTTCTGCCTAGAAGTTGGTACAGATACCCAGTAGCTTCAGGTGGCCCTCACAGAGATGACACGTCCTTGGTCGCATCCTCTGCTTCACAAAGCTCTGAGTCTTTCTCACTGAGTGCCCTTTAATCGAGTGCACAGATGTGCCCCTGTGCCATGGTTATGCAGTCCATGGGGAGGACTGGGGCTGGCAGTGAGAATTAGCTACACCCTCTCAGGTCAGGATGGATTTACACTTGTCTTGTGGCCAGTGCTGGACACAGAATGATGTCAACTCTATCCCCCAGGGGATGAGAATTCCACTTTCCGACCAAGTGTGGACAGGGGAGATAAGAGAGAGGGGTACAATTTACTTTATCTGAAGAAATGTAGCTACAGAGAGGATGACAAAAAGAATGAGAAAAAGCAAACCCTCTGACTGTTACAAACTAAGAAATCAAGGTGAAGAGCTTACCAGTCCTTTCCACCACCAATAGACCAAATGAAGTCTCTCCTGTTATATGCAGCCAGCATAAGCTGCTCCTGGGAAGGCAGATGGCCAGTCCTTCTGACTGGGTCTTTCAGAATTAACACACATCTCCTCGGGAGAAGCAGTGAGATGTCTATAAGGACCTGCACTGCCATGGGCAGCCTGCAGGAGGCGACAGGGAGTGATCACCAACCCCAGTGGAATCAATGCTCTGTGGGAGGCAGGAGGATGATGAGCTGGGTCTCCCTGAGTGCTAGAGCAGGGCAGCGTGGGAGGGTCCTTCAGATACTCAGAAGAACAAGGAAAATGGAGCCTAGCAACGTTGAAAAGGACTTGCGCAGCATAATGACACGTGGTGCTTTGTTCAGCTTGGTCTTCTGACTACTGATTCCCACACTGCCCTCCCCTCACCAGTGGCCAACTGTGACGAGAGACGATTTATAATGTGCTTTTGTGCACAGCAGCAACAGCCAGGGGACAGCGAGTGGAATCTCTTGCTCTTTCCTGGCCCAACAAAGCCTGAGCAGCCTCTCCTTGACCTGGAGGCCCTGAAGACTACTACCCAAGGTTGGCAGACCTGGCAATGTTGAGCTGGCCACTTCAACAAGCAGTGTCCAGCTGGTCCTCACTATCAGACAAACTATTTCTTCTTTTTTTTTTTTGTCCTTTTTGAGACAGGGTTTCCCTGTAGTCTAAGCTTGCCTGGAACTTGTTATATAGCTTTGTAGACCAGGCTGGTCTTGAACTCTAACATCCGCCTGCCTCTGTGTCCAGTACTGGGATTAAAGGTATGCGCCACCACGCCCGGCTTTACTCCTTTTTTTTTGTCTTTTTGAGACAGGGTGTCCCTGTAGCTCCAGCTGTCCTGGAACTCACTTTGTAGACCAGGCTGGCCTCAAACTCACAGAGATCCACCTGCCTCTGCCTCCCAAGTACTGGGATTACAGGAGTGTGCCACCACGCCCAGCTTACTCCTTCATTTTTAAGGGATCCTAGAGATACCAAATAATCACAGTGCCATAAGCTGGTCCACACACACATGCATACACACACACACACACACACACACACACACACACACGAGAAATAAGAAAGGGAAGAATGAAGGCATGAGGAAGGGAGCAAGAGAGGACAAGAAGAGAGAAAGGCACTAGGGAAGAGCAGCAGAGGGCATCTCAGCTGACCAGCTGCAGGTCCACTCATCCATTGCCTCTGGCCTGTCTGGGGTGGCTCCGTGTTAACCAGTGTGCCCCCCTGCCAGAGTAAAAACCCAAGCAAGATCTTTACCACTGTTTAGCATGCTAAGGATGATGGGATTCCTTCAGGGAGCAAAAAGAAAATAACCATGAAACGAGCACCCACATATCAAAGTTGTCAAAGCCAAAACCCATATGCATTCACAGGGGACTCAAAGTTATGTACCTTTGCCAACATTCCGGGGTGGGAGTGGGGGTGCGCTGGTGGTGCTGGGAGCTGTGGACTGGGAGGAGGGTGGGCTGCCACTCAGGATAGCTCCGTAGGTCTCATTCTGCAAGATGTTGGGCACAAAGCCCCTCTGCTTGTCCTTAGCGAGGTTTGCAGCATCTCTGGCCAAAGACGCAGCATTGGGCTGAAGCTGGCTGGACCCTAGCTGGTAAAAGCTGACTGGCCGGTCCTCCCGTCGGTTGGGACTAGGCTGCAGAGAAATGCCAGAGCAAGAGCGTGAGATGCAGCTGAGATTCTGGGTGATACCAACTCAATGAAAAAGTGAAAACTCATGCACACCACTGCTGTTCCACAGGGGACCATTTCAGCCTTGCCCTGCTGCATGAGAGTCACAGGATTTTAAAAGCTGACTCATTTTGTGTCTTGAAATACACCTACTCATACTAAGCCAGGACTTATTAGTTCTACTTCTCCGTTCTCTGAAGGATTTCAGTGAAGGATTTCAAACAGAAGTTATTTCATCTTACCAACCTTACCTCTTGGCTTACCTCTGCATTGTCCTTGAGGTCCCCCTTCCCAAACAGACTATCTTACATGACAGAACAGCCAAGTTCAATTTCCAGTAGCTCTGTGACTAATTCAGAGCACATCAACATTTTCTTCTCATATTCCTGGAAATTGTTGAGAGCCCTCTAAATCAGGAGTAAATAAAATCTTGGTCTCTGGGATACGGCTTGCTTTTTTAAAAAAATTACACATGTGTGCACATGCATACACACATGGAGGTCAAAGGACAACTTGTGGGAGTTGGTTCTCTCCTACCACATGGGTCCCAGGAATCAAATTCAGGTTATCAGGCATGGAGGAAGTGAGTTTACCCACTAAGTTATCTTGTCAGCCTACCAGCTGCTTTTATAAATAAAGTTTTAGTGAAATGCAACCATGCCTGTCATTTACATATCATCTATGGTTGCTTCTGAGCCATTCTGACAGAGCTAAGTGTAATAAAAACTGACATTTTAGACCCAATGGCAGATCTGGCTCTTCCTGAAGGTCATGTGCTTTATTAGAAACAAATAGTTGGAATTATGATTCGGTAACTTAAGATTCAATTCACATGTTAAATGTCAGCTTGATGTCTGAATCTATGACCTTGAATGACTTATGTAACCTTGCTGACCCTCCTCACATGTTAAATAGTATACCTTTCCCTATTTCTTTCTTGTTTATGGTTATGTTGTGAGTTGTGTATGTGTATGCCGTACATTCAAGTGTGTGGTGTGTACATCTGTGTGTGTACATACAGAGACCAGAGGAGGACATCAGGTATCCTCTATCTTTCTCTGTTTCATTGCTTTGAGACAGGGTCTCTCGCTCAGAAGCTTCCCATTTCAGCTAGGCTGGGCCAGCCAGTGAGCTCTCAGGATCTGCCTAGGAGAGAAGTAGAAAGGGCAAGATGCCAAACCTGCCAAGGTCAATGAATACAGAAAGGAAGTTGTACTTTCCTGTGAAACAGCTTTCTGCCTTGATTATGGGGTAGGCCATTCACCCTGTGGCAGTGAGACATAGACCTGTGCCTGGGGTTATAGGCACACGTATCCATGCCTCACATGGTCACCTGCTGGGTGGATCTCTGTGTAATGACTCCATGGCAAGCAAGGCCCTTTCCCTACTCCAGCACCTGATCAACTCCCCCTCCAACAGTCACCAAAGAACCACCGGTTCTTCCATCAGCATGGGCTAGAGTTACAAGGCAAGGTGAGGAGTGGGAAGCACAAGACCCCAAACTCACCTAGATCAGTGTGCACATAAAGAAAGTTGTCCTTTCTTTCCTGCTAAAAAGCTTTCTGCCACTGGGTATGGCAGTGCATGCCTTTAGTCCCAGCACTTGGAAGGCAGAGGTAGGCAGATCTCTATGAGTTAGAGCCAGCCTGGTCTACATAGTGAGTTCCAGGCTAGCTGGGGCTACAGGAGACCTTTCTCAAAAGATCCCCCCGCCTAAAAGTTTTCTGCCTTGATTACAGGCCAGGCCCCACCCTGCTCTGAATGAAGCTCATCAAACCCTTTACCATGTGGCAGTGAGGCACAGACCTGCAGCTTCTCATCCACATCATCATCACTCTCATCCAGGTCCTCGTGCAGTAGTCGCCATTCATATTCGACATGAACGTGCGAGTTAAACCTTCCAGACAAGGCCTGAGTCAGCTGGGAAGAATGAGGGATGGTTAGTGCATGCTTGGCCACAAGGGACAGTCACCCAAGAATATCCAGACCAAAAGCAGGCAGGCAGTCAGGGAGGAGGGTCTTAGAAGGTCTCACAGAGAACATCCATTCTGCCCAAAGTCAGTTCATTTATATCTAAGTCTCAGTGGAGTTCTCATATCTGATTCACAGGACAACCCGACATTTCCGTCTCCTTGTCAGTGCTCTGTAATCTGTGGAGTGTGCCACACAAGCAAGAGATGTTTGGGACCTAAAAGGGCAGCCTGCAGGTATCAGCACTGCATATTGGAGTCAACTGAACCTCAGGAAAGGAAGGCATTTGCTGTTACCCCAGCCTTCTCACAGCAAGAGAACTAAGCCCTGCACAAACAATTACTTTTTCTAAAAAATATTTTATTATTTTTATGTGTATGCGTGTATTGCCTGCATGTAGGTAAGTGCACCTGTGTTGTACAATGCCCGCGGAGGTCAGACGAGGCTGTCGGATCCCCCGAGACTGGAGTTACGGACAGTTGTTAGCTGCCATGTAGGTGCTAGGATTCGAACCCGAGTCTTCTGCAAGAACAATCAGTGTTCTTAACCTCTGAGCTATCTCTCCAGTCCCACAATTACTTTTTCCTTAACTCTCTCACAGAAAGGAGATAGCTAGCTTATTTGAGATGTACAGAAGATATGTCAATACATGTAGTTGTTATGTAGGGTTTAATTTTCACAAAAGCCAGAGCGTTGCTATATGACTCTGGATGTTACTTTGCCTTCTTATACTTGCTTCTTCATCTATAAAATGGGGTTCATGGTAGAAACTGTTGTAGTTGCAAAGATTAGAGTTAATGGATATGAAGTGTCTAGAATAGTACCTGTTGCTCATCCTATACTTGTGTAGCATTTAATATTAATAGTGCTATTGATTGGGTACTTACTATGTACCAACTGCTTTACAGAGTTCAATAATTCTTAAAATAACCTTGCAAAGGGGGGTGACTGACTCAACTTCACAAATGAAGAACAGCTAGAATGAGTGTGTGCCTCAAGCTGCAGTGGGACACCCAGGATTGCTGACAGTGGCTCCATCCACTGTCCACAGCACCCCTCTTTCTGGAACAGAAGAGAAAGACAGAGCAGGTTGATCTGTACAATCTGGGCAGGAAGAAAGTAGAAAGCCAGCTGGGCATGCTGTGAAATAGGGAGCTCAGCCCTCATAAGTACTAGAATACAGGCAATGTGATAGCCCAGCCTTCAATCCGCGTGCCTCATAGGCACATACTAAGTTGTAGGTATCATCAGAAGTGGGTAGCCATCTGGCCAGCAAAGACTCCCCAGGATGTTTCTGCAGGTCAGTACTTAGCTTGTTCCAGCAGGTGTGTACTGTGATGTGTGCTGCACCGTGGCCCTTGCTCATTGTCCAAGGAGACCCTCTCTCCCTGCATACCCCATCCCCTATCCACCCACAGTGGAGACTCACCAGCTCCTCACAGTGCTCATGCTTGAGACGCTTGGCTATGTCCAACGGCGTCTCTCCTGACTCATTTGCTGAAAGTCAAGACAGAAGAAAGGAGATACAGCCAAAGTTGGTGTTACAGTTTGCATATAAAATGTCCCCAAAGCTCAGATGTTGAGGGCTTAGTCCCTAGATCTTGAGGGGGTTAACTTCACCAATGGATGAAACATTCCTGGTTAGAAGAAACAGGTCAGTGGAGACATGCTACTGAAGACTGTATTTTGTCCCTGTCTCTCTGCTTCCTGATCACCAAAAAGGTGAGCAGCCCCCTCCACTACGTTTCTGACTCACCGTCAAAGCAGCTGTCCTCAGACTGAAACCACAAACCAAAATAAACGCCTCCTCCTTAGGTTGATTTCTCAGGTATTTGACACAGTGACAGAGAGCCAACTAGCATACTTGGCAAGGGTCTGCTCTCTAAGGGTGACCTAACAAAAGTCACAGCAGCTGAGAAAAGCTACTTAAGGAAGAAGGGTCCATTTTGGCTCAGTTTGAGGGAACAGTTCATCATGGTGGGGAAGCCATGGCATTGGAAGCATGATGCAACTGGCTACACTGCACCTGGCCACGCTGCACCCACAGTCAGGAAGTAGAGAGAGAATGAATGCTGATGCTCAGCTCACTTTATGCTTTTTATTCAGTTTAGGACCCCAGCCCATGAGATGTTGCCATACTTAGGGTGGTTCTTCCCACGTTAATCAACCTCATCTAGAAACTCCCAGGAAATGCCCAGAGGTTTGTTTCCATGGTGATTCCAAGTTCTATCAAGCGGACTGCAGAAAAGAAACACCTTGTTAAACTGAGCAGGACTTATGGGATGCAGTAGGCCAACCTGGGCAGGATTGACTGTCATATGACTGCACAGGCTACAACAGAGTAGGGAAAGTATGACTTTAAAAGAAAGGATTGAGCTAACTGAGATATAATAAAAATTTTAAACTGTTGAAGCAGCCAATTAGCTAAAAGGATCAATCTCACTACAAGCTATCAAGAGGCGGGGCCTCCTCAGCAAGACCATACATAGTCAGCCCATGCACTTAAGGTAATAAACTTTCAAGTCACTCATACATTTGAAATTGGTACTTTTTCTATGTAAATCTCTGCCAACAAAGTTTACTCCTGCCCCCGGAGACAGGGTCTCCGTAAATAGTCCCGTCTGGCCTGGAACGTACTATATAGACTACGCTGGCCTCAAATCCTGCCTCTCTCTGTCTCTAAAGTATGTGCCACCATGGCTGGCTTGATTAATTTTGGGACTCACGGCTTCCTAGCAGGACATGCCTCTTTCCTAGTCTACTCTTCCCTCTCTGTTCAGTAGTTCTCCTTCAGGAACTAACAGCAGACTATCTCAGTGCCCTGTGCAGTGGCCCTTGTCAGTGGTCAAGTGGACAGATGACTGAGGGGAAATGAAGGTCAGGCAGGATCAGGATCCACTGTAGAGGCTACAGATAAAAGGAGAAGACAGCACAGCACCTCCTCAAAGTCTCCTAGACACAAGGGCTCAGTTTGATCCTGGTGGGGAGCCAGGGTTGGCGGACACTCCCAGTCTTGTCTAGATTCACACAGCTCAGCCCTGCTGCAAGGCCTAGCCTCGGCCTTTCTGAAGCCTGCAGGTACAAGCAAAGGCTAAGACAGACAGTGGGTGGTGCCTGTCAATGCCCAGGCCAAGGAATCCTTCCAAGGACAGTGGAGAGAGGCTCTTTCTATCTATGTCTCTGTCTCTCTAAGGAACATTTTCTTCTTTTCAGGTAGGACAGGGGCCCAGCATGAACACTGCTTCCAACAGCAACAGCAACAGCAATAGAGAAGTGCAGACCGGAATCAGAGGAGAGCAGTTAGGTAGACAAGAGGCTGGAAGAGATCACAGCCTCATCCCTGTTGGACCCCAGGCAGCTCACCTATCTCAATGGAGGCCTTCCCCCGCAGGAGGAGCTTGAGGCACTCGGCGTTGTCCGTCAGGCAGCAGTAGTGCAGGGCTGTGCTGCCCTTGCCTGTCTGTTTATCCAGGTTCCCACTGCTCAGAACAGGGTCAGAGAAAGAGAAAGAATAGTCATAGGCCAGAAGACTAGAAACTGCCCCACAGAGAATATGGGGCACCTGACTAGGAGAAGCAGCCTGCATTCATAGCCAAGTTGCAGCAAGCAACTTCTCTAGATCAGCCCCACGGTGGGTAGGACAAAGCACTGTCAATCCCCCAGGTGGATGGTATCAGCCCTGCTGGTATGAAGAGGCAGTCCTAGCACAGGCCATGTGGGAGAGAATGTAATGATGGCAGAGGGACCAACAGGGAATGGTGGCCATGCTGCTTCCCAGTGGGGGTTGGGGAAAGCCTAGAACCCTTTTCACTAGACCCACTGTTCAGCCTGCACAGCTGGCCCCTCCTGCCACACTGAAGGACTTGCATTTTTGGGGGGTGGGGGTCCTTTTTGAGACAGGGTTTCCCTGTAGCCCCAGCTGGCCTGGAACTCACTATATAGATCAGGCTGGCCTGGATCTCATAGAGATCCACCTGCCTCACAGAGATCTGCTTCCTAAGTGCGGGGATTAAAGGCATATGCCACCACACTGGGCTCAATCTTTTTTCATTTTGATGTCTCCATTAAGGAAGGAAATCTACTTTTCCAGTCCAGTGTCCCGAGGCTCCTACAACCCTGCTGGCCCTGGGATAGTCCTCCGAAAGGAGATGACGAGCAAACACTTCAGAAGAGTCTCACATGTTCTTCCAACATACAACAATACCAGGTTATCCCAAAAAATGTGTATTTGCTCCACAGACATGGGATAAGCCATTCTACCCAAAGTGTCCCCATCACCAAGGAGGGATACAGAGACTTGAGTCCATGGATAGACAATCAGGGACAAAAGTGTCCTCATTGGGTGGCACTCTGTTCCCATCAGAATGAAACCACTGTTTCCATGTAAGAAAGAGCCTTCTTATCTTTTTTTGCAGTGCTGAGGATGGAATTCAGGGTTCATGCATGCTAGGAAAGTGCTTACCACTGAGCTCACCCCAGCCCAACCCTCTTTAACCAATGCATCCTCTACTGTTGTCTTTCTTCTAAAATGGAAGAAAAACCAGGCTTTTCCTTCTCCTGCTCTTGGAGAATTTACACGGAGACAGAGGTTCTAATCAGCTGCTTATCAAAATGTCGGTGGAACCCTGTTCTATGCTGGGGGCTGGGCTGGACCATGGAGTGTCTAATTTGCTCAACCAGAAGTCCTGTGAACTTGGGCTCTGAAGGAGCTGCGGGACTTAGGACCCACTGCCCTTCAAATTTCTACTTTCCAGTTGTTTCTTCATTCAGCTGCCCTGGAGGGCAGGGAAAGGCTGGGGTCACAACAAACCACTCCTTTTCATGCTGGAATTTCCCAGTCTACTCACAGCTTGTTCCGTGACCTTTAATTAGCACCCTCTGTTGCAGTACAGCCAGACCCAACCATGAACAAGAGTCAAAATACACACTAAAGGGTCTTGATATGTGGCTTGCAGCTGCCAGGCAGGTACACACAACAAAAGCAGCATGCTCTGAATAACAGGGACTCCTGTGTCTGTGGTAAACTGTAAGTGCATCTCAAAAGCCCATTTCTAGTCAAGGCTTCCAAGCAGCCTCTTGGCAAAACAGCCACAGTCCAGTGCTCTGGTTTATAATCTCTGATTAAGACCTGTGCCTAATGTATGCATCTTAATTCCCTCACAGCTCCCTGCTGTCCTGGAGACTGGAAGACCGACAAGACAAATCTGAAAAATGCTCCAATCACAGCTGGTGGCCCAGCGCTCACATGGTCTGCTTTCCTAGGCTGGAAGTCCAACAGCCTTCACTCGCTACAGTCTCTCCTAGGCTCTGGAGGTTGGATCTTGTAGATACCATGAAGGTCTTCTAATCTCACACTCCAGGGCTTTTTTAGGGATTGCTATTACACTCCACAGCTGCCAGCACTTCTTATGTCCCATAATTCATATTTATCCCCGAAGACAGGAGCATCTTGGCAACACAGTTCAAGTGGTGAGGCTGTACCTAGCCCCCTCCTCAGAAGCCCCAGAAACAAGAATAAAGGCTCCCCTTAGTCTTAGAACACCCACCTGTTCTGCACCAGGAAGTCCACAATGTGAAGGGAAGTCCGGTCCACGGACCTGACTGCGAGATGGAGAGCCGTCTCATCTGGCTCCTGAAAACCAAACCAAAACATTCCAAATCTAGCAGGATCTTTCAGCCTCAGGCTCACCAAGGTAAAACATCGTATGTCCTTTCCAAAACCCTTTGTACCTTTCCCAAAAAGTTTATTTACCTAAGGCACAGAGTGCCTGCTTTTAGTCTCCACAGTAATCTTTACCCTGAGAAGGTACAATTTAGAGACTGGTCCTATGACCTCCTTATTCCACAGGAAATAAGTGAGGAATTCTGGGGATTTCAGGTCCAAGTCTTTTTTCAAGTCCTGTGTTCTCCCATCCCTGCACATCAACACCGCAAGGTGGTGCTTGTAAGCAAAGGTCCTGTTCAAAGCCTCCACACGGCTCCCCAGGCCTCTTACAAACTAATCCCTTCACCTGCTCCCAGGGTAAAGGCGAGATGTGTATTTTTAAAGCAAGGCTCAAGCGTCTCACCTGTGCCTACAGATAATGCTAATACCTACATGGTCTTCAATTCATACTACAAGGTGCATCTGAAGGTAATTTTGGCAAGTGGAGAGACGAGATGAATAGGGGTTATTTCAAGCAGGTAGGTGGGTCAAACAATAGAATAGAAAGAAACAGCCAAAATATAGGAGGCACAGGTAGGGGAACCTGCCTCTTCTCCCACCTGCC
The DNA here is from genome assembly GCF_000622305.1 of Nannospalax galili. Classification (NCBI taxonomy): domain Eukaryota; kingdom Metazoa; phylum Chordata; class Mammalia; order Rodentia; family Spalacidae; genus Nannospalax; species Nannospalax galili. The sequence continues at coordinate 6,371,267 of NW_008352891.1, forward strand.
CTGCCTGCTCAGTCCTCTGGCCACAGCAGAGCAGTGTTGGGTACACCCTGCCCTAGACTCAGGGCTTTTCTCTAGAAAGAGAATGGAATGGTCATGGTTTGCAAGTGCATTAGCCCATATCTAGGACACTCCTGTGCCACCAGGAGAAAATTTTGCCACCCTAGTGTCCCCACTCAGACATTTTGGCATGAAATTCTGGATCCAAACATGATGGCCTTATATAGCATTCTGCCATACAGGGCGAACCCAGTCCTAAGGACAGGAGGTTCTGCAGATAGAATGCATGCCCATGAGGAATCTGTGGAAAAGATCAGGAGACTTATCAGCTCCCTAGGTACTGAGAGTGTACCACAGACCCAGTCCTGAGAGCAACCTCAGGAGCCTGGGGGAGGTGTCTTATCCATTCCCCCTGGAAGGAGAAAACATGGGGTGCAGGTTTTAAGACAACCCTGTCAGTGTACTCCTCTATATGGCCTCACTGACACCCCAGGCTCAGCTTCCCACACAATCATGAGGCTCTCCCTAAATCTGTTCATGGTAGGGAAGGTCCTTGGAGGCTTTAGGACTTCTAAGAGGATGGAGTCCCCTCCACTTCAGATGGGCTTTCTTTTCATAGCTGGCATTAATTACACCTTTGGTTTAGGACTAAATCAACAAGGCTAGAGAGTTGTTTCAGCAGTTAAGAGCACTTGCTGGTCTGGCAGAGGACATGAGTTCAGTTCCCAGCATCCAAATCAGGTAATTCACAACTGCCTGTAACTCTAGCTCCCTGGGATCTGATACCCTCTGGCTTCCACAGGCACCTGCACAACACATGGTATATATACATAAGTGTGTGCGTGCATGCACACACACAAAATCAATTAAATAAACCTTTACAAGAGAAAAAAAACCCCCACAAACCAACATACAAAGGTTCTGCTATAAAGAGGAGGAAGACTAAGTGTGGAGATATGCACCTGAAATTCCAGCACATAAGCGGCTGAGGCAGGATTTCTATACATTCAAGGCCAGCCTGGGCTGTAGAGTGAGACCTTGTCTCCAAAAAAGAAGTACATTTTATTGTACAGCAGTTAATAATGTGCTATATGTTTCAAAATCACTAAGAGTGCATTTAAAATGTGGCCACAACAAAAAATAAGCATATGAAGTGAAGTCATTCTACAATGTGAATGTATATCAAAACACTGCATTCCACACTGAAAGTTCACAAACAGGTTGAGCATCTCTAATGCAAAAGTCATACATGTAAAATACTAGGAAGTTCCAAAGTTCATGACAGAGTAGAAAGTCCACACTGAGCTCAAGTGATGGCTATGGTCAAAATGGAGGAACACTAAGGATAGTCTATAAAATTGCTTCCATGTATAAGGAATATGCAAAATATGTGCCAACTTTATGCTTAGACTTGGCTCCTATCTTTAGGATCTCATTAGATATATGCAAGTATATCAAAATCTGAAAAAAATTTAAACTCCTAAACACTTCTGGTCCAAGTATTTATGATAAAGTATGTTCAATCTGTATATTTAACTGCCAATTAAGAAAAGAATATGCCACCTGTTTCTATGGAATGAGTGTAATCTTTTTTAAAAAAGATTTATTTATTTTATATGTGTATGTCCATGCATGTGCATGCCTGGTACCTGCAGAAGCCAGGAGGGCATCAGATCCTCTGGAACCAAGAGTTACAGACAGTTATGAGCTGCCATGTGGGTGCTGGGAACCAAACCCAGGTGCTCTGCAAAAGCAGCTTTTTGGGTTTTTTTGTTTGTTTGTTTTGGTCTTTGAGATAGGGTCTCCCTGTAGCCCCAGCTGACCTGGAACTTGCTTTGTAGACCAGGATGGCTTGAACTCAGAGAGATCTACATGCCTCTGCTTCCCAAGTGCTGGGATTAAAGGTGTGTAACACCATGCCCGGGTAAAAGCAGCAAGTGTTTTTAACTGTTCAGTCATTTCTCCAAGCCCAGTGAGTAATTTTTCTTTTTTTTTGGAGAATTACTCAGCTGAATAGGCCACCCTCATTTCACCCCTTAGTCTTTATCTTTCTTTTAGATAAGCAGCAGCCACACCCTTACATGTCCATTGGCCAGTGGGATTTTTTCTGTAAGGTCCACACCATCCGCATAAGCTTGGAATAATCCGAAAATATCTCTGGTTTTGACGGCCTCACAAAGGCTGTGGAGTTTTGCTGCATTGTCTGCATGCTTTTTCCTTGCATATCTCCTCTCGATGTACTTGGCAGTGATGTAGTCCTTCCTTGCATTCCTGAAATCAGACATAACTGATGGGTAAAACATTCAGGGCCTCTAATCAATCTATCCAGTGACCATCATCTAGAGTCATCTTAGGAAACCCTGCCCAGGGACTGGAGAGATGGCTCAGTGGTTAAGAACACTGGTTGTTCTTGCAGAAGACCCGGGTTTGAATCTCAGCACCCACATGGCAGCTAACAACTGTGTAACTCCAGTCCCAGGGGATCCGACAGCCTCCTCTGACCTCCGTGGGCATTGCATGACATGGGTGTACTTACCTACATACAAGCAATACATGCATATGCATAAAACAAAAAAATAATAAATAAAATTTTTTAAAAAAAGAAAAAAAGAAAACTTTGCCCAGGCTTCTTGGTGCAGGACTGATTCAGTGGGACCCCAGGGGCTCCTTTCATAAGTGCAGGCATGTCTAGTTTCTGGTATCAGAGGCACCAAAGCCTCTCTAGCAGCCCTAAGCTTTATCCAGTTGTAAGGACAGAGGCTAGGTAGATGGCTTCTTTACAGTTTCTCAGCTGCCTGTCTCTGCCTCTTTCTGAAGCTCTGTGCTCTGACCTCAGTGTCCTGTTCTCCCCAGCACCTGTCTTATTCACATCTCTCTACTCATATGCTTGTGTCTGTCATCCGCCTTCCTCCCACAGCTATGTCCAGGCCACATCCTCAGGCAGGCTGGCCATCCTGACTTGCCCTCGGATCCAGCTCTCTCCTAGTAGTTTGCCTACCCGCCTGCTTGCCTGCCTGCCTAGTGGCCATAGACTACAGGGTCTCCTTTGTAGGTTCCATGCCTGCTACAAATTACTAATTGGCAACTAAGTGGCAATGCGCTCAAGACTTGGGCCTAGTCAAGGAGTTTGGAGCAGAACACCAGGGGAGACTGGGAATCCAGGCTTCAAATCATCTCTTTAAAATCTAAGTTGTGCTTGTGAAAACACACATAGTAGGTCTTCACAGAAGTGTGAAACATTACAGAGTGGAGCACACAGTAGGTCCTAAGCCCTTAGAAAGTACTAATGAACTTGAAAAAAGAATAAGAAAAACAGCAGCTCACTGTCAGATGTCTGAACATTTTAAAATTTGGGGGGGCGGGGCTTTTTGAGACAGGGTCTCCCTGTAGCTCCAACTGGCTGGAATTCATTATGTAGACTGGTCTGGTCTTGAATTCACAGACATCCGGTTGCCTCTGCCTCCCTGTGTGCCACCACATCCGGCCATATTACAATTCTAATTACAGTAAAGATCTGACTAGCAGTGATTTTTTAAAAACCCACAGATGGACAGAGTGAATGCTAAGTAACTTAGGACCACGTTTGGTAGAAATGTGCAACTACCCAAGCAGCTACCAGCTGAGAAGCAGGTAAAGAAAATATGGTACAGTTAAAACTGGGGGGTTCTTTGGAAATAAAAGAGACAGCAAGGTGAACTTGAACATCCTACTGGGTAGAAGAAGCCAGACCAAGGACCACATACTACCATACTGTATAACCACCCCCACACACACCAGACACAATCTCATGTAGCCCATGCTGGCCTCAAACTCTCTATGTAGCTAAGGGAAACTTTGAACTCCTCCTTGGCCTCCTACCTACTGAGTGCAGAGATTAAAATGTGCACCACCACACCCTGTTTTATGTGGTCCTGGGTGACTGAACTCAGGGCCTTGTGCATACCAGGCCAGCATTCTACCAACTGAGCTACATCCCCAGCCCATGACTCCCTTTGTATCAAAAGCCTAGAATCCACACATCTACATAGACAGGAGGGAGGCTGCCTGGGGTGGGGTGGGTATATGCACAAAAAATCTTTTTTTAAAAAATATTTTACCCCCCCCCAAAAAATTATTTTTCTTTTATGTGTATGAGTGTATTGCTTGCATGTATGTGAGCGCACCCATATAGTGTAATGCCGCAGAGGTCAGAAGAAGGCTTCAGATTCTCCTGGAAATGGAGTTAAGGACAGTTCATAGCCACCATGTGGGTGCTGGAAATTGAACCCAGGTCCTCTGCAAAAGCAGTGGCATTGCATGAAGTTGGCCCACCTCTCACATGGAGGCAATACACTCATATACATAAATAAAAATAATAAAATATTTTTAAATTAATAAGTGAAGGGCTGGAGAGATGGCTCTGTGGTTTAGAGCACTTGCTGCTCTTGCAGGTTTGGTTCCCAGCACTCATATGACAGCTCACAACTGCCTGCATGCATGTGGTACATACATACACTCAGGCCCACATATACACTTAAAATGAACTAAAGAAAGAAATCTTTTTTAAAAAATTAACAAATGAATAAATAAATGACTGCAGTGCTAGACAAATAACTCTGAATGTACTAAAGGTCACTGAACTATATACTTTAAATAAATATGAATTGTATTTTAATAAAATTGCTTTAAAAAAGTGCCAGGAAACCCCAAATTCCACTGACAGCAGTTTACCACAGACACAAGGAGAATAACCAAAGAAGACTAGGACCCTGCGGTCCTCCTGCCCAGTCTTTCTGGAAGTTGCAGAGGGTAAGGAAGGGGAGGTAACTAAAAAGGCCCATTCTGTTCACAGATGGCCCACAGAGAGGGGGTAGCCCTCTCTAACAGGGGGCAGGCCACAGAGCCTGGGCTCCCACTTAGATGGTCAGACTCTGAATAGGCTTGTCATGTCCCACTGGGTGATCATGACAGGTGACACAACCTACTCATCTGCAGAGTAAGAATCATGGCCACACCTGCTGGGGCTGCTGCAGGACTGAATGAGACCACACACTGCAGCTGTACACTGGGCACAGCGTTTAGCAACTGCCAACTCTAGTTACTGAAACACTGACATTGAATGAGGAGACTAAGGTAGACAAGACCTGGCCAGCTATTCTCAGCTTTGGATCTGTGTCAATCCCATCTGTGGTCACCACTGTTCAGTTACCTAACCCTCAAACCACAAGGACCGTGGCTGACAGGTATCAGAGTTCAGGGGGGGATGGTTAACCCAGCATTCAGGGAAAGGTAGGGGCTCCCAGTCCCCAGGGAAAAACACACTGTAACATCTGACCCAGGAGCCACTGAGCCCTGTCCTCTCCTTTCCTTCCTAGACTGTAGTTGAAATAGGGAGGGAGGCAGGTAGTCTGTCACCCCATCAATGTCTACAGCATTTCTCTACACCTAGGCCTTGTATCACCCAGGTATTTATAAGATGTATACAGCCCCATTCCTAGTGCTCACTAAAGGTTGGGAGCCACCACCCATGTGACCTCGTGTCTCCAGAAGACAAGAGCCAAGGAGGTAAATCCAGGCCCACCTCTCACAAATCCCAATTGTACCTGCACCTGCCAGATGGCATTTCCACACACATCTTCTCTCCTTCTGGCCCCAGCTATGTTGTAGGGAGGTCTGTGGCAGCTGCAGCAGGTATAGACTTTCTAAACCTGTCTTCAGTTCATATTATGCAATCTGCCTGCTTTCTGGGATGCCCGAGCCCTCTGGGAACAGAATTCCACATGGAAGTGAAACTTGTCTACCTTAGAGTCCTTGGAGATAGTCTAGCCCAGGATAGGAGGCTCTCAACTGCTGTTCTTGGAAGTATGCTGCTCCTGGACAGGCCACAGCATAACAGCTCATTGGACTCCAGGACTTTAATCATTGTGCATTCCTCTCACTTCTGTCCCTGGTCTGCAAACTCCAGGGCCAACCTTAAGCTTAAGCCTTGATGTAGCCCAGCACATTCACCTGTCCACATGGCACTAACTCATTGTGGAGACATAAGTGAATGTCTCAATGGATACCCACAGAAAAGGTTTGGGGCATTGTGGGTAAGCACACTAAAGCCCATAAAGGGAAATTGTGTCACTTCCTGAGGCTACTGGCAAGTGCCCAGGCAGGCCTGGTTTAGTGGTAGAGGCTTCTCACTGCCTCCAAACGCAGTGTGGGGTTTTCAGGAACTACCCAGTTCCAAACTTGAACCTCCCATAGGGTCTACCTTGGGGCAACCTGCTCAAAGCCTTAAACTCTATGGGCTCTTGGGACAGGAGTTGTCCAATTAAAGGCACTTTCAGTAACCAATGCAGGACAACCAATGACCCCTGGAGGACAAGGATAGAGACGGATGAGTTCCTTTACCATCTATTTACTTGAAGGGACTGAACCTAGGTCCTTGTACATGTTAGACACAAGCCCTCTACCACTGGAACATCATCCTCAGCCCATCACCCTCAAAGGTTTTATTTCAGAATTATTATTTTTAATTATGTGTATTATGTGCATGTCTCTGTTTGTGCATGGAAGTGCAGTACCTGTGGATGCCAGAGGCCCTGGAGGTGGAGTTACAGGCCATTATCAGCCTGCTTGACAATGTGCTGGGAGCTAAACTGGGTTCTCTAAAAAAGCACTACACCCTCTTTCATCACTGAGTCATCTTTCTAGCACCCAAAGTTACACTTAAAATTTAATTCTCATTAAAATCCCACTGGAAAAGGAATGTAGAAACAGAAGCGGAGAAGTAACCAGAAACAGCTCCCAACCGTCCTTATAAGTAAAGTAGGAAACGAGCTTAAAGCACGTGCTCTTTTGTCCTTTCTCCTAATTTTGTAAAATATGCAGATACAACAGCCCAATAATTTTAATGAAAAAGTAAGATCTTTCTTTTTAAAGATTAATTTTTATTATTTTTAATTATGTGCATAAGTATAGGCATAAATTTAGCTTAAATTAGATTTCTTTGTAGACATTTTTGTATGTATATGTATATATATGTTTACTGTGTATATCTGTATGCACATATACATGTAGGTCTGTGTATGGATATGTGCACAGCAGGTGTTCCAAGCCAGAGGCGTTGGAATTCCCTGGAACTGGAGTTCCAGGCAGTTGTGAGCTACTCCATGTGGGTACTAGGGACTGGACCCAGGTCCTCTGCAAGAACAGTAAGCTCTCTTAAATGTTAAGCCATCTCTCCATCCCAGAGCTATTGCTTTTTGAAGAAAGAGCCTTACTATACAGCCTAGGTTGGTCTCAAACTCCAGATCCTCCTGCCTCAGGTTCCAGAGTGCTGGGATTACAAGTATGTACCATCACACCTGGCTCTCTGCTTATTTTTTTTTAATGGATTACTTATATATGCAGGGCTCTGAGGCCCATGAAAGTGGTTCCAACCCAAACATGGGACAGTCTCTGTAATCCACCTTGTGCTCCTGGATTACACAGAGATGGACTGTGAAACCAGTGCATTCTCCTCTTCCTTTTTATTTATGAACTGAGGTGTGTGGAGGACAGCAATGAACAGCAAAAAATGATCCATCTGGTGTTTGGGGCTTCCCTGGGGCTTCTGGGACACAGAAACAGTTGCCTCCATGAGCAGATGCAATTTGGCCTCTGGTGGCTCAGTTAGACATGCTCAATGCCCTGACTCCCATGTGAGAGCTCACAGGCCACTAGAGGGTGCCTTTGGTTTCCTCTTCAACAGATGGTTGCTGATGGTGTGTGTTTACATCAAGCTAGAAGCAGGTTGTTCTATTTCAGCTATTAGTAAAATATTCGCTGAATGAAGCAGGTATAGAGCAGGGGCTATTATTTGACTTGTTGATTCATTAAATATTTACTGAACCACCACAAGTAATATACTGTGGTAGCAAATAAAAGAAATGAGGGAAATGCAGTTTATCAAAACAATGTATGTGAAAACTCAGTGTAACTCAAAGCGGACTAGAATGTTACAAGAGAAAGCTGGGACTGTAGGCGCACTAAGAGCCACACAATTTCTTTCCAGTTATTGGAGGGTGGGGATCAATTCAGGGATTCATTATGCAGCCCACTATTAGCCTTGAACTCACTATGTAGCCCAGGCAGGCCTCAAATTCACAATCCTCCTGCTTCATGTCTCCTAAGGGCAGGGATTAAAGGCATGCATCACACAATTCATCTCTTCTGAAGAATGACTGTGGGTCATCTTTCATCATTCCAATGGTCATCCACCCTCATTTCTGAAGAAGTGGAGGAGTGTAAACTTCTTGTGAGTGTCGAGGTGTGCGGCCAGACCTCAGGGCAGATAGAATATTGAGGTTCATGGGTTCCAAACAGGTAGTACTCATTCTTAAAATTACCCCAGAAGAAACAGATGCTCTGCCTTTATAAGGTAGTCCTGGTACTTGATAGTAATATTTTACTGTACTATTTGTTCAAAGTTGATCAATTTTATGGCATTCTAGAAGCCTGGTATCTCAGTGGTAGATGGACAACCAGAAGGAGCAGTCATCAAGTGAACAACTTAGCTAAACCCACCATACTGGATCTCAGCATTCCATTCACTACATGAGGTCCTCCAGCTGTCCAGGAGGCACTGTATACCTGTGGGTCACTCCAAGAGAGGCCTACTATAGGTTGCCATTTCTCAAAGTAGATGGCATTACCACAGGGCATTTACATGGCCTCTGTTGCCAACACCAACTGCACAACTGATCGAATGCAAAGCATCTCACTAATTTCCCCAATGGCTCCTGGGGGGTGAGCAGCCTGGTCTCCCTTTTTATATTAGAGGAAATTAGGGCTTAGGCTCAGAGAAGCTAAAGTGGTCTGGGCTGGGAAAGGACAAGAATACTACTGTATTCTACTGCCTCTTCAGGTGAGATCTGAATTTTACACCTTCATCTGGGGAGCACAACACTTTGTAAATGGGATCTAAAAATCACCCGTTATGCAATCTATAGAAACACTATGACATACATGCTTATTACAGAATGCAAACATAAACTGACTTTAATGCAACACACCTGAGATACATGACACCAGAAACAGCCAACAATCAACATGTTTTATGGGGGGGGGTCGCTGGACCCCCGGCGTGGTGTGCGGCGTGGTGTGCGCAGGCCCCCTGGGGTCTCCGCCACACCTGGCTAGTCCCGGCTTGAGCCTGGCCACAAACGATGTGGGGAGCGCGCCTGGGCTCCCGGGCGCACTCACTCTGGATGTGGCGCGGCAGATCTCTGGCTTCTCTGGGCCCGGCGCGGGGTCCCCCGTCTCTGGGAATAGTGGCAGCTGATGGCTACCGCAGTTTCTGGTGCTAAGAGCTTCCTCTGCTTCTGGAGTATTATCCAGTCAGAATCCCGCCTCTATTACACCCTTGTACCTTTCCTCAGGATTGTGGAGTTCCTGGCCAGTGAACTCCACAGGGAAGAGGCACGGAGGCAGTGAAAGCTGGGGTATCCGTGGGACGATAATGGAGGAATAGCGCCCCCTGGGGAGACTGGATCACAGGATCTAGTGTTAGAGCTCAAGACAAGTGACTCAGCTCAGATTTCAATGATTCAGCTCCAGCTCCTGCTACAGCTCCAACTTTATTGGGGTAAAACTAGGACTATTTATAGTGTAGAGACAGTAGAAGAAGTCTTAGCTGATAGGTACTTTTAGGATGCCTCATTTACATAGGGCGGTGGGCTTCTGTCTACCTGTAAAAATCACACAGGAAGGCATGGTATGCATAGAGCCAAAGGCCATGTTTATGTCAGGGCATTTGTGGCGGCCACTTCAAAGGGAGAGACAGGAAAGATGCCAGAAAGCACCTTGCTATGAAAAGGAGCTCGCAGCACATTCCCAAGCTGCATGAGCTGTCCGGTGTGAAGGGGCTTCGACTTTTGCATAACAGAGGTCTCCCAACAATGTTTCCTGCTCACTCCTACAGAATGCTCCCACATCTTCTTCATCTCAGATCAGGTGACATAGTGCAAGACAACTCAGTCCTGTAGTTCCATAGCCTCAGTGTCCCCAACAGAATGGAGCAAGTACAAAAACCTTTATGTTCTGCTTTACACAGAGGTTGTACCCTCTCTCCTCCTTGTAAAACCATTCTGAAAGACACTGGTCCCTGTGACTCAGTATCCTTAAGGACACCACTAATTCTATTTCAGGCTTAGCCCAAGGAAATGCAGTCTGTGTAATGGACTGTTCAACTTTCTTTTCTCACCTAGTTTTCATTTTCCCCTCCGTTATTACACTGTTCAAACACAGGTGTTATCTCTGCTAGCGGAGAGAACTGTCCCTCTTCTATATCCTGGCTTTGCATCACCAACCAAGTCCTTCTATGATCAGACAGGGCTAAGGGGCTGGAGAGATAGCTCAACAGTTGCTCTTCCAGAAAGCCAGGGCTCAGTTCCCAGAACATACATGGTGGCTGTCAGTAACTCCAGTTCCAGAGGACCTAATGCCCTCTTCTGACCTCTGTGGGAATTGCATGTACATGGTACAGTTATATGCAAGCAGATAAAACACTTATACACAGTTACAGTTGTGGGCCACCAAGCAGGTGCTGAGAACTGAACCTAGGTCCTCTGTAAGAGCAGCAAGTACTCTTAACTGCTGAAACATCCCACCCCCCAAATAAGCCAATTTTAAAATATTTATTTTAATTAATTATTATTGGAGGGGGGGTGTCTTTTTTGAGACAGCATCTCCCTATGCCCCAGCTGGCCTGGAACTTACAATGTAGACCAAGCTGGCCTCAATCTCACAAAGATTTGCCTGCCTCTGCCTCCCAAGTGCTGAGATTAAAGGTATGGGCCACCACGCCAGGCTTTATTTTATGTGTATGAATGTATTGCCTGCATGTGTATAAGTGTACCCATGTCATGCAATGCCCACGGAGGTTCCAGATCCTCTGGAACTGGAGTCATAGACATTTGTTAGCTGCCACGTGGGTGCTGGGAATCAAACCTGGGCCCTTTGCAAGAACACCCAGTGCTCTTAACCACTGAGCCATCTCTCCAGTCCAAACCAATTTTTTTAAATAAATTAATTTATTGAGAATTTCATACATGTATATAGGGTGTTTTGATCAAATCCATGCCCACTCCCTCCCCTCCAACGTCTCTCATATCTCCCCCAAACCAATTTTTTTAAGAAAGAAAAAAAGAAAGAGGGATGAAGTTTGAGAGGTAGGACAAATACCTCTTCAAGTCCAGTATGGTCTGGGTGACTTATACTTTAATTAAACTGGTAAGAAATCCCCTGTTGTATGTGTTGCCTCGGTGGGCCAGCTGGGTACACTATGAGACACAAATGCTTCTTTCTCAATTACATTTTGTATAAACAGTAAACATACCCTCAAATATTTTTGAAGGAAACAACAGGTTCTATACTTCTAAGGACACAGGCAAAGAAAACAGCACACAGTTGACTGCCTAGCTACAATGACAAGCCACAACTCAGCAGAGATAACCAAACTGGGAAAATAGGCTGAGAGAAAGAGCAGCAGTGGCAAGGTGCCCAGGGGTACACATAGTAGTGGCAAGCCAGAATCACTGCAATGCCCTTTATGCAGTCAGAGCAGTTGCTCAGCACGCTGCTCACCCTTCAGCCTCTTCCTAACAAAACCAGCCACACCACATTTCTATTGGAACACACAAAAATGACTAAGAAGGAAAAAAGCAAAATGAAAACAGAAAACAATTTATGCTAGTTTACTTTCCCAAGAAGTAACAACTGACGTACACCTGACCTGTTCCCCTGCCTTACGGGGCTCAGGCAAAGGGAGAATCTTTGTTCAGAAAATGGGAAGCGCCACCCTATACTCACATGTCACTGCCTGGGTTGGGTTTGATGGAGTCCTCAGCTGGTAGGCAACACTCCATGATCTCATTAAAGCCTGCATTCCCAATATTCTTGGCAAGCTGCAAAAACAAAAGTCTATTTCAGGGCACTCAATTATTAATGCTCTCCACTGCTGACCGTTATTCACACATCTGATGGTTTATTTAACAGCCACTAAGAAATAGAGTCGTAAAGTGGTTTGCTTTTAATGAAGACATACAAAAACCCAAAGCCCCAAGGTATCAATGCAGAGAAGTGGCATGCCCCCTGCAGAGGATTTTGCATGACAACAGTCACCACAGACTCGAGAAGTAGGACCATGAGTCTCCATTCTCACCTCTCCTCCCAAAAGCCTGGGCTCTGGCAGAAATTTATTTCCCAAGTCCTCCCTACAGCTTTCTTCACACTAGCTGTGAGGTGCAATGTCATAGGGGATGGGGCACCAAGCCAGGGGGCCAAAACCCAGGTTCAAATAGGAATGTCAGTTTTCATCCATAGGAGGACAACTACCTCACAAGAGTTGTAAAAATGACCAAATGGGGCACTTTAGGTGAAAACATCCAGTAAGCTGAAACATTAGTGATGTCCTGTGAGCTCCAAATACAACATTCATGTGAGCTGATCAGTCTTCTGACTTGTTAAATATTCAAGTCACACCTTCTAATCGAATGTTCACTGTATACTGAGTGTTGGGCACAGCAGATCAAAGATACAGCCATGGCTTGTGCTATGCCCCCTTGACAACAGGGCAACTAGCCTTTGTTGAATGAAAGGCTGAATGGCCAGGAGCTCCTTCAGACCAGGGAAGTCTCTACCTTATTCTAAGCACCAAGCTCAGCACCTGCATTAGAAGTGAGCATCTGGATCGGACTAAGATGTACTGTGCAGGGAGCTTCCAGCACAGTGAGTGCTTTGAGCAAACAGATACTTTAATTTCCACATTGAAAATGACACATTGGAAAACTCACTGGCACTTCTGGTATTTCTTAGCTTGAATCCTTAGACAGACGAAGGGTTAATGGAGATGCTCTGGGGGTATGGCTGTGACTGGAAGGGTATGGTCTGTCTGTAGGGAGAACTGGCTTAGGTTAGAGCCAAAGGGATCTGAGTTAGATGCCTGGGGACTTCCTGGTGGGAAGTAATACTGAAGCATGAAGTGGAACAGGCAGTGAAGGGTGCAGAAGGAATGTGGACTGCTTCCCCTTCGAGTGGTGAGCCTTCCTAGTTTGACCTTATCTCTGATCAGTGAATCAAACACACTCACCATCTGCACCTCTTTGTTCAGTCTTGGCTTCACATCTTAGGTCAAGGTGAAAGAGCAAAAGCCAGGCGAATATAGTTTCCTGCATATAAGACACTTAAAGCTAACAGTAAGGGCAGCAAAGCCCTTCAGGCAACAAGTACCCACAGACCATGAGGTCAATGCCTGTAAAGGATTTCCTGGGCAGTTAGTATTGGACCTAGAATTGAACCTCAATATTGTAATTTCTGGTTTAGGCAGACATACCTCAATACCTCATCATACATACAGTATAGGCTATCACCTAGCAAAGCCTAGTCATTCTTTGCAAATAAATGGCAGAGGTCACAGCAGGCCCCTGTGAGTGAGGGGCCATTCTGATGCCTCCTAGTGTTAAGCAGATAGGGGTGGGGGAGAGAAGAATTCCCCCCAGGATCAGAAAGCTGTTTTCCTTCTGCCTCGATCTGGCTGGCTTAGCAGAGACAGCTGGTCCAGGGAACCACCGCATCTCTGCATCACATACATAAAGCTGGACAAAGCTGCCTCACACATCTGCCAAGACACAGTTTATTCAGGAGCCTGCAGAGAACCATTGAAAACCACCACCACCAAAGGCAAAGCCCCCACAGCTGGAAGCCGCAGGGTCCCAGAGGGAAAATGTAAGGCCCAGCAGGTCACAGGGAAACAGTATTCAAGAACAGAAGATGAGGTGTTAACCAGAGAGCTAGATAGAGGGGCCACCGTCACCCAAAGGAAATGTGGGATGTGCTGAGGCAGAGCTAGACTGGCAGAGGAGGAGGTAGGAGTGCCTACCAGTACAGCTGTCTCTCTGTGTCTGGGGGATGGGTTCCAGGAGCCCAGAGATAACAAAACAGAAGGAACCCAAGCCTCTTATAAAAGGACAGAGCATCTGCATATATCCTACACTTCCCTCTTGCATACTATAAATCACCTCTGGATGACCTCTAATTCCTAAGACAATGGAAATACTATGCAAACAGATATTGCTTAGGGAACAGATAAGGAGAAAAGACTGCATTCATTCATTTCAGGATATACTCTTACTAGGCCTAACTACAAAGTAAATGACCACAGTAATGTTCAAACAAGTGCCAGGGAGGGTCTTCAAAGGAGGCTACAGCAGGGTATAAGAGAGGATCACTAGAAAGGATTCAGCATAGCATTTAGGGTAAGGCAAACCCAAATTTTGCTTTCTTTTAGAACTTTTTAAAAAGATTTATTTATTTCTATTTTATATGTATATGTGAGTGCCTACATATTATGTATGTGTACCCAATACATGCCTGGTGCCAGCGAAGGCCAGAAGAGTGTGTCACATCCGTTGGAACTGATGGTGTGAGCACTACCATGTGGGTGCTGGGAAATGAACCACAGTCCTCTGTAAGAGCAGCAAGTGCTCTTAACCACTGAGCAATCTCTCCAACCCCTCATCCCCTCCCTTTTTAGAACTTTCCAAAATTTCTTTCTTAAAAAAATGTTTTAGCCAGGTGTGGTGGTACACACCTGTAATCCCAGCACTTGGGAGGCAGAGGCAGGTGGATCTGTGAGTTCAAGGCTAACCTGGTCTACATAGTGAGTTCCAGGCCAGCTGGGGCTACTAGGAGACTCTGTCTCAAAAAAGACCAAAAAAATAAAAAAAAATTTTAAATGTTTTATTATTTTTATTTTATGTTTATGAGTGTACTGCCTGCATGTATATGAGTACACCTGTGTCATGCAATGCCCATGGAGGTCAGAAGAAGTCATCAGAAGATCCCCTGAAACTGGAGTTGCAAGTAGTTGTTAGCCACCATGTGGGTTCTGGGAATCGAACCCAGGTCCTCTGTAAGAGCAGTCAGTGCTCTTAACCACTGAGCCATCTCTCCAGTCCCTAGAATTCCTTTTTTTCCTCCTAGAATTTCTTTAAAATTTTTAGAAAATATTTCATTATTTTTATTTTATGTGTATGAGTGTATTGCCTGCATGTACGTAAGTGCACCCATGTCGTGCAATGCCGCAGAGGTCAGAAGAGGGTTTTGGATTCCCCTGGAACTAGAGTTAAGAACAGTTTGTAGCCGCCATGTGGATGCTGGGAATCGAACCCAGGTCCTCTGCAAGAGCAGTCAGTGCTCTTAACCAATGAACCATCTCTCCAGCCCTCTTTTAAATATTTTTGACTTGAGGTTGGTTGAATCTGGTAGTGAACCTGATGGGGAGTCTGTGGATGGTCCACTCTGTATCACTTAAGGCAGTGAAACTGCAGCCCCAGCCCTCACCTTCCATGTCACTTAATAAGGGCAAGCTGAGCCCTTCATGCATACTGAGTCCCTCAGCTGTGTTGGGCCTTGGACAAGAGATACCACACTGGTTTCCCCTGGCTCAGTCCCACAAGACAGAGAAAAACTGGTAAGAAAGTTGTACAGGAGACATTCAGATGGCTCAGTGGGTACTTGCATTACAAGTCAGATGATCAGAGTTTGAATCCCAGAACCCACAAAAGGCTAGATGTGGTGGCTTGCATCTGCAATTCCAGCACTCTTATGGAGAGATGGAGGAAGAGACAGGATAATTATCCAGAAGCCTGTGGGCCAGCTAGCGTAGAATGTGCAGAAAGGCAGCTACAAGAGAGACTCTGCCTCAACAAGGTGGAAGACAAGAACTGAGTCCCCAAAACTATCCTCTGACCTCGACATGCATGCTGTGGTACATGCACATGTGCACGTGCACACACCCACACACATACGTAGTAATAAAAATTATGGTGATAATTATTCAGGTAAGCAGTACAATTGCATAATCAGGAAGACCTTGGGTGAATCATGCACGTGTGCACACGTGCCAGAATAGAGAAACAAAGTTATGCCACCTGCCTGAGCAAGGACCATAGAGCTAAGAGAGAGGCCTCAGGTTTTACCTAAAAATTGTGTTTTGAGTTTGAGATGGGTTACAGAAAAGTTCATGCTTCCACAGGCAGGGACATCAACCTACTGTGACTTTTCTCTAACTTTCCGTCATTTAAGAACAGGAACCAGAAGTGAGAGGCAAGACTTCCCTGAAGAACTAAGTACATATGGATGGGTCCCCTGTTCCTCACCACACTGAGGTCTGCTCCTCTTCCAGCCTGGTCCCATCAAGTTGCCCAGCAGGATGGGCTCAAACACAGCTATCACACATGGGAACCCTATAGCAGCCATCTGGGCTTCTGCCAGCAACAGAGTCTGGATCTTTTAACTTATCTAGTTACCTCCCTGCTGGTTCCAACTCAGCCAGGGTGGAAGGCCTCAGGGCACAGCACACCTCTGATACACATCAGGAGGGGGGTGACCAGTGCAGGCAAACACATGGAGTGTAGAAGGGAGGTCACAACTTATACTCTCACCTGGGCCTTGCCATTTCTCCGTCTAATATATTTGACAACATACATAGATATTTGGGTGCTCAGTTTCTGACAATACAGTTGTGGCTAAAAACAGTTTCGAGTTGTGACTTATAAAGAAGGCTTGCTGGGGCTGGAGAGATGGCTCAGCAGTTAAGAGCACTAGCTGCTCTTCAAGAGGACCCAGGTTTGAGTCCCAGCACACACATGGCTAACGACTGTCTCTAACTCCAGTTCCAGGGGATCCAACGCCCTCTTCTGACCTTTGTGGGCACTGCACGACATGGGTGCACCTACATAAATTCAGGCATTGCACTCATACACATAAAATTAAAAAAAAAAAAAAAAAAGGTGGCTTGTACACAGGCTATGAAGACCAAGGGTCTATAGTGCAAATGTTGGCTTAGTTGCACCACACTGGTCAAGTTTCTTGGATTCTGGGTCTCATTTAAGACAGACAGAAAGTGCAAAGAACAGCTATGACAAACCCTGGACCCTAACTATGACTAGACGGTTATGACGAGATGCTGGTTGACAATTTCTCACAGCCCTAAGCAGCTGTAATTACTACCCTGAGTGGCTTCTTTCAGTGCTGAGAAAATGGCTGTGAAGAATGGCAGTGCCCATCCTATGAGGCTGAGGCTGACCTGCCCTCATGTCTGACAATGGAGTACAGACCACAGGAGAAGAGTAGCAGGACACGTGCACAAGACAGCTGAGTCAGTACCCCAATTCCCCCAAGCTTTCTGATGCTCCTCCAACTTCCTTTCTTTACTTTTTTTCAGACAGAGTTTTGCTCCACAGCCCAGGCTAGCCTGGAACTCACTATGGAGCCCAGGTTAGCCTCAAACTTGCAGCAATCTTCCTGCATTAGCCTTCTAAGTGTTGACATTACAAGCATGGGCCAACAGGCCCAACTCTAAATTAAATTGAAAAATACTAAGGCTTTTTGTTTGCTTGTTTTCTAAAGATTTATTTATCTGTTAAAATATTTTATTTATTATTTTTTTATGTGTATGAGTGTATTGCCTGCATGTATTTAAGTGCACCCATGTTGTGCAGTGCCTGTGGAGTTCGGAAGAGAGTGTCAGATTCCCTTGGAGTTACAGATTGTTGTTAACCACCATGTGGGTGCTGGAAATTGAACCTGGTGTCTTCTGCAAGAGCAGCCAGTGCTCTTAACCAGTGAGCCATCTCTCCAGCCCCAAGATTTATTTATCTTATGCGTACATGTGAGTACCTGAACATATGCATGTGTACCACGTGCATGCCTGGTGCTGGTGCCCACAAAAGCCCATCCCCTAGAACTGGAGTTACAGGCAGTTATAAGCTGCCATGTACATGCTGGAAACTGAACCCAGGTCCTCTGCAAGTGTAGCAAGTACTCTTAATTGTTGAGTTATCTCTCTAGCCAAAATACTGAGGTTTCATTTATTTTACTTATGATGGTGGAACAGATTACATGATACCAGTACCCTAGTACTAATAATGTTTTCAGGTGACCTAAAAGGAGGTCAATGCTTTTTTTTTTATGGTCTTCTTCTGTGTTAAGAAGGAAATTCATCTTCTGAAAATCTAGGCTTGCCATGGGCATTCTGAGAACAGCTTGTTGAACCTCTTAGTCTACTAGATGTAGAGTAGTTAGGATGGCATGGCTTGCCCCAAAGATTCAAACAAACCCATCAACTGCTCATGTTCTGTTTCACCGAATGAGAAGTGATTCTGAAAGCAGGTAATAGGAAGGAGAGATGATTACCAACCAGTCACCTTCACAGATGCTGCTCAAGTCCATTTGATTAACATGGAAAATAAGGATGCTTGGAAATAACAAGAGATTAAAAGGGAAATGGTAAAACAGCCAGGGTGTAGCTTCAGGGCAATTGTCTACAAACCAAAAAATAATTCACAGAGCTGAGCAAAAGACTCTTATCAAGAACATGCTGAGGCTGGGTGGGAGGACAAAAGTGACACATTATTGGATGAGCATCTGTCTATTTAGGGACATGATGCCAATGAGAAAATGAAAATGCCTTACAGTCCTGCTCATGGGGGGGGGGGCTATTTCTTTCAAGTCATTTAAAAAACTTCATCTCACCAGCAAAAGCAAAAATGGGTAAATGGAATTGCATCAAAACAAAACACTTTGGCTAGCAAGGGAAACAACAGAACAAAGGGACAACCTATGGAATTCAAGAAAATACCTGGAAACCCTGATCCCATAAGGGGATAGAACCCAAATTATATAAAGAGCTTGAATAACTCAACAGCATGAAAACAAACAGCCCTGACACACGGGCAGAGGACTAAGTCATTCAAGTGGCAATGGGTACGTGACAGTATGTCCAAAAGGCATCCACACCTCCACACTTATTTGCAACAGCCAAGATACCAAAGCAACTTAAGTGCCCATTGATGGACAAATGGGTAAAGAAAATGTGGTTCATATTTGCAATGGAATATTACTTTATCTTGAAAAAAGAATGGGATTCTCCCATTTGTGACCACATAGATGAACCTGGAGGACATTATGTAAAGTGAAATTAAGTCAGACACAGAAAGACAAATACTACATGACCTCACTATATGTAAGCTCTAGTCCAACTCACAGAAGCAGGGGTAGGACAGAATAGGGGTGGGGCTAGGAGAGGTATTGGTCAAAGCACACACAATTACAGTGAAGCAGAGAGAATAAATTCTGGATATTGAACGCTGAGCATGGGAACCACAGCAATTAGCAAAGGATTCCTGAAAACTCTTGATTGATTTTGAGTTCTTGCACAAAAAATGGCAGGCATGTATGTTAATTATTTATGTTTTATGCATTTAATTCTTCCTCTGAGTATGCAACACATCCAAATATAACAGTTGCAAACCAAAAACACTAGAAAAAAGAAATGTGACAAAGCCCCTCTCCTGACATAACACACACTGTGAGATATAGTCACCCTACTGTTTGCCCACAGGTAGAACCTACAGGAAGCAGACTGTCCAGGCTGTACCCACTCACCCCCTATAGCACGCCACTAAGAGCATTGATCAGTGTAGCATAAGAAACTTCCTGTCTTGGTGTGGTGGCATACACCGTTAGTCCCTCTGCTTGGGGGCCAGAGGAGGATCTCTGTGAGTTTGAGGCTGGCCTACATAGGGTATTCCAGGCCATCCAGGGCTACATAGTGAGACGTCTCAAAAACAGAGAACTGTGGCCAGGAGTAGTGGTGCACACTTTAATCCTTGCACCTAAGAGGCAGAGGCAGGCAGATCTCTGCGAGTTCAAGGTCAGCCTGGTATGCTGGGGTCAAGGTCAGTTCTGGGATAGCTGGGGCTACAGGGAGACCCTGTCTCAAAACAACAACAACAACAACAAAACAGAACTGCAACAATGACCAAGCCAACCATAGGCTGGGCGCGGCAGCCCTGAGAGCTGAAAGGCCAACATACCCAGCATAGAGCCGGCAGGCTCTCCTGCAGCTCACACAGCAGGATGTGTGAGGAATTGTTCTAGAAACATTGTTAAGGCTTTCTTGGAGAAGACAATAACAGCACCTACTGTTTTATAAGTTTTTTTATAAGTGCCAGACATAATTCCAAATACACAGAGAGAAAGAAGGTGTTACAACAGGAAATGCTTTGTTGAGTTATCTGATTGCCTAAGCAAAATAAAGCAACCTACCTAGGTGCCTTAAAAAGGCTTGAGATTTTCAGGCTTTACAGACAGTCCCTGATATCTGTCACCCATTATGTACCCCTTAACTGCAGGGCTGAGAACCTAGAACACAGACATACCACAGCAGCTAAAATCAGGGAAGAGGGGACCCTGTGAGCCAAGGAAGAGTCTTCCTGAGCTCAGGGTCAAGCAGTGAGGGGAAGCAGATCCCACATATCTGCATCTTTCTAACAACCACTGAGGCAAAGAGGCCTAGCCACGGACAGAAATCACACTCTGAAAATATCTGCAGGTCTCAATGAAGCAGGCTCTGTTCAATCTCTTCCAACAGGTGAGAAACAGCTTTTACTTTTAAGCTTGAAACTTCTTTTTTTTTTTAAATTTTATTATTATTATTTTTTTATGTGTATGAATGTCTTGTCTGCATGTGTGTGAGTGCACCCGTGTCATGCAGTACCCACAGAGGTCAGAAGACGGTATTTGATCTCCTGGAACTGGAGTTACAGACAGTTGTTAGCTATCATGTTGGTGCTGGGAATCGAACCTGGGTCCTCTGCAAGAGCAGTCAGTGCTCTTAACTGCTGAGCCATCTCTCCAGCCCCTTTAGCTTTAAACTCCTATGAAAATACAGAAAAAAGCTCTGGAACAACAAAGCTGAGATTTGAGCTAGGGACTAGGCATCACTAATCACTCCATAAAGATGGAAGCACTCCTTCCAGCCTCCCTTGGAAGCTTCCTCTTTGGTAAGAAATAGCATCTCATAAAGAGTATTGTTAAATTTCTGAGACACACTTAAGTAGCAAGTGTTGGCACAATGCTCTGACCAGCTCTTGAGAGCTAATTGTTAGACTTCTAGGAAGTTTGTCAGACAACTATTAAATTTTACTATTAAAAAATTACACTATATAGGGCTGGAGAGATGGCTCAGCGGTTAAGAGCACTGACTGCTCCTGCAGAGGACCCGGGTTCGAGTCCCAGCACCCACATTGTTGCTATGAACCATCCTTAACTCCAGTTCCAGGGGACTCCGAAGCCCTCTTCTGATTGTTGGCATTGAACAATATGGGTGTACTCACATACTTGCAGGCAATACACTCATACACATAAAATAAAAATATTTTTAATTACACTATATAAATTCATAATAAATCCTATCAACAACTAAGGTATTAGACACTCAAGACTCATTATCTTGCCTGGCATAGTAGTGCACGACTGAATTCTAAGCACTTGGGACACTGAGGAAGGACAGCCTCGACTATAGAGTGAGACTCTGCTTATAACAAACACATAAGCATAACAAATCTCATCAGTTCTTAATTATGTTACTATGTTTTACTGTTATCTGTGTTTTTGGAGTTACATCCATTATATATGTATGATGAATATGCTATTACTGAACTGCCAGCCCCACATTCGGTAATTCTCAAGAACAGCTTAAAACTGGCCAAGGTAGATGTATTTACAAGCAGGCTATGATCACAGGCTCTTTGCTCCCCAGAGTTGGCTGTTAGACATGTGTTGGGGGTAAGCACTGGGTGGGGCACTCATGACATTCACATGCTTACCATGTGGCACAACAAGCCATCACAAATGCTGGTATATATCCCAGGTACCTCAGAAGTGAGGAGTGTGAGGTTAAGTCAGATTAAAGGGATCCTCGTTTTGCATGTGTAGTGTTAAGGGGTGTATAACCCAGGCACATTAAGGCATTCAAAGCAGTCTTCCCCTTGGTAAAGTGAGGATAAGGCAGCAAGGAGTTATAGAGATCAGATGAACTAACACATCCGAAGTGCTTTGAAAATAAGCCATCATCTCACCACAAATAATCATTTAACGTGTCCCTCTGTTGTAAGCAAATCAGTAAAAGTAGCAACTGCCATGGAGCATCAGTGCTTACTGAGATTGTTTTTTTTTGGACTTACTGTGATCATCTCAAATCTATGCCACCATTAGTCACTCCAGAGATGCCATATGTACCCAGACCTCTAAGATACAGGCTATGTGTCAGAGCATCAACAGGAAAACACTGTACATAAGAGTGCTCTGCTGGTGTCTTGCTGAGTCTATTTTTAAGCTCTAAATAACCAGAGATGTTGCTGTCTGAGCTGCCAGAATTCATGCTAGCTTCTCCCTACTCTTGCCTTTCAAGATCATACAAAGAATTCCTTGGAAAGACAGGACGGCTCCCTGAGGGCAATCCAGAGACATCAGAAGAAGAGACATATTGGATTCAGAGACACCATCAAGATTTATAGCCCCGTGAGAGCAATACTGATCATGGTAATTGATGTTCTGTCAAGATTATTGCTCTTGACATTAAAATCAATGGCAATCAATATCCACTTACTATTTACTGTCCAATGTCCAGCCATCTTAGGAAAGAATTTTGAGCACTGATTTCTAAACAGAAGAACTGTGAAACACTCCCCCAGACCCCTGCTGTAGGTACCTGAAGCCCATGCTGAGCCTGACTGACCTCATGACTCAGTAGAGCTGTAGTCTCAAGCTCTGAAAGTTACATCCCAGAAAATGCTTCCATTTCTTCATTCCTCTATCACAAAGCTTCTGTGTTATGAGACTCAAGAATGAAAACTATTTCAGAAGTGAAAGTAAAAACAAAAACCAGTATCTCTCCTGAGAGGGACAACACAAGCCAGAGAAGTCCTTTGAAGTGAGTGGGCACAGCCTTGTTAAAAACTGGCTGGCTCAGGATGGTAAACCTTTACTGCCCCCAAGGTTCTGTCTGGATAACAAAGGAGTCCAGGGGAGGTCCCACTACCACCTCTGTGCATTTCAGAAGACTCCTACACCAGTCTCAATGCTCCTTGTTTGGGTTCATTTCTTTTTAAAGTTCTGCAACAAGAAGTGCTTTCACTTTTGGCAGCTGAGAATGAAGAATTATCAGCAAGTTTCTAATCATCCAAACCCATCTGGCAATACAACACCATTGAAATCTCCAGAAACCAAAATGCTCCAGAATGCCAAAACAAAGGCTGATCTTTCTCTTCATTTATCTCCAAATCAAAATCAAATTACCAGCAGCTCAGATGTTCCCAATACGTCTAAGGTCAGAGATTGCATCCTGGAATAATGAACCCCCAGCTCCCGGTGGATCCCTGAACACTCGATGCAAGTCAGGATGCCCAGATTGGTGGAGAGCCACGTTGGATCTGTCAAAGAGAAGAGGGCAAAAATGAGCTAAAGAGTATGCCATCAGAAGACAGTCAGGGGGTGGAAGATTTTTCCAGAGTAGTTACTGAATACCGAGTTTTGAACACAGGTAGTTTTTTTTTTTTTTTTTTTTTTTTTTTTTTTTTTTTTTTTTTTTAAAAAAAAAAGAGGACGACCTTCTTCTTCTTCTTCTTCAATCTTTGATATAGCAAGAATTCTGGGCATCTATAATTATCCCCAAATAACCTCAAATTCACAAGCAAACACAATCTGTTCTCCCTCTTCTTCCATATCCCATCCTTCCATTCATGTAAGTGACCAGAGGTTCCTCAAGGGACAGGCCTACATAGAGACTGTTCCTATTCCACCTGGCCATACCAACAGAGTCGGGCAGAAGAGTGAATAGCCTCTCCAAAGTCTAGTGCTCTCAGGGGACAGACATAAGATCTAGAGGCACAAATAGTAACAGAGAACACATACCACATGCCTATGCTATGCTGAGCTCAGACTTGGGTTGTGGCTTTGGTTAACTGCATTGTAAGAGCATCAGCACTACCACAGCACTTTTATCTCATCAAATGCTCAGAGCACAGCTCCTAACAGAGGCAGAGCAGACTGCCGCCCTGCATCGACCAGCCACACCTTCCCCTCACGGCACATTCATTTCCTTAAAGAAGTACCTACCCTGCCATGTGCTTAGCACACAGTGTGGACCCACACTTGATTAATCAAATCCTGAATTTACAAAAACTTGAAAGTAAGATGTTTTAGAGCATAATGTCTCAGGACCACATGGTGCGCTTAGAAACCCACCACAGGCAAATATTATGGCCATGCTCACAAAGCCATCAGGAAGTTATTTAAAACTTTTCTAGCTATAAAAGAAACTGTGGGCTGGGAGTATATCTCAGTGGTAGAGTGCTTAGGTTAGCACATGTAAGGTCTTAAGCTCAATTCCCAGGAACATAATTCCCTCTAAGACCCCCAGCAAAACTGTACCCAGTAAATATTTGACACCCTATGTTTGCAGGTACTTTAGCTATACTGTGCACAATCTTGCTTTTGGCAGGTACCGTGCACATTCAGGCCACATAGCAAGTTTGCACATCACTTTGCACTGCCTTAGAATTTTGATACAATGTACACAGCATTGAGTCCTTTATGAAGTGTTTTAAACATCTAAGCACTCATTGGTCTTATCCTTTCTCAAAAAAGAGCACAATTCACTCCCTACCTTATCTCCTGCCAAGAAGATATTTCTAATGGATCCAAGACCAAACAGAACCCTAGGAAAACAGGGACTTGATGGTACTTCAGACTGTCTTCTTTGGTGTGGCTGTGGGTTTTGTTGTTGCATAAATTTTCTTTTTTTTTTTTTTTTAATGTGTATGAGTGTTTTGCCTGCTTGTATGTAGGTGCACCTCATGTGTGCCTGGTACCCATGGAGGCCAGATGAGGGTGCTAGATACCCTGGAACTGGAATTACAGGTGGTCACGAGCCATCATGTGGATGCTGGTAATTTAACTCAGGTCCTCTGCAAGAGCAGCAATTGCTCTAAACCACTGAGCTATCTCTTCAGTCCTGTGGCTATGGGTTTTTTTTGGTCTTTTTAAGACAGGGTCTCCCTGTAGCTCCAGCTGTCCTGGAACTATGTAGACCAGGCTGGCCTTGAACTCACAGAAATCCGCCTGCCTCTGCCTCTCGAGTGCTAGGATTAAAGGCCACCACGCCCAGAAACTGTTGCAGAACTAGACTAAGGGAGAGTCTGATTCTCAGCTAATAAGCATTCAGAAAAGGCTACTATGTAGTAGTTTTTGAGTTCCAGCCCTCTGTATCTTAGTTAAAGTAAGTTAGTAACTCGAGTTTTAAAGTACTAACTGTTAAATATCTACAATGATAATGTACCCATTAACACAAAGTCACTGATAAACTCTATCAAATTGCAAACCCAAGTGTCTTGTGTCACAGAACATGACAGGCGGGTCCTGGCCCCTCACTTTTCAGAAGGCAAAACTGATAGCTGACAGTAGCTGTCTTCCTAGGACACAGGACTGGGGAGTGATTAAAAGTTACTTCAAATGCTCCTCAACATTTGAAAGGCTAGTAAATCCCAGGCAGAGGCCCATGCCATACCTGTGCAGTCTCACAGAGCCCATGAGATCAATGACCTTCAGCTCACCCTTATGGTACCCTTCAGTTTTCATTTGCTCAAAAAGCACAGCAATCTTTTCATCTCCACCAGGCCATCTTCCCATGGTCCTGCCCTGTGCCCAGCAGGCAAGTGTCTCCCACCCTCGTCCCATTGCACTCTGAACACAGTTCATTAAGCATTTGTATAATGGGATGAGCTCAGGCTGAGTGAGCTGCACTGAATTTCACATTTGAAATGAAAGTGAAAAATCAATGGATGGATTCTGTGCTTGAATGAGATTTCGATGTCCTAGATCCCAGGGTAGGGTGGGGAGGGGTGGGGGTCCCTGGTCACCTGGAGCCCCACAGTCGCAGCACACATCATTGCCCGTCATCTTCTGCACCTCCGAGATGATCTCCTTGGTCAGTTCCTGGACAATGTTATTTTCCCCAGTATTGTCATCTCCCTTGAAAGCATTGTTCAAAGCTTCTTCCTTGCTGTTCTGCAGCACAGACATCCATCTAGACAAAGAGAAGAAGGTGTTACCTAGCAGAACAACACCCATTCCCACCCCTGATCCCATCTTCATGATACTTACATCTGACATTCCTGTTCATCTTCTGCTTGAAAGTGGTATGTCCTGTCATCTGCACAGCAAGGGGAAACATCACTGTGAGGCTGAGTAGTCCACACACAATTCCCAAGAAAATTAAAATTAACCTCAGGAATAATGTGAGCTCTTTACCAGGAAATTTGTGATTTACATAAAATCAAGCAGTCCCTTCTGCCCCTCAAATGTGTGCTGGCCTCAGTAATTGCGACTTTATAATGAAAAGTAATCTACCTGCCCTACTCTCCCCATTCAAGCCTAAAAGATGCTGTTTCCAGAAACTGACACTAATTAACAGAAATTAATGGCCCTGTGTGTACATGTGTGTGTGTGTGTGTACAGTATCAATTATGTCAATTATGTGCTATTTCTGTGTGTACGGGGTGTATATGTGTGTGTGTGCGAGCAGTATCAATTATGTCAATTATGTGCTATTTGTGCCACAAATGCATAACGTCAGCTCAATCATGAGAAAACATTGGAGAAATCTAACATGATGAGCATATTACAACAAAACTGATCAGTATTCTTTGGAAGATATAAAGATCAGGACAGAAGAGGGCAGTCTGCAGAAATGTTAGACTTCTGGGGGCCAAGATAAAATAAGGACTAAGTCCTGCAGGAGATCTTGGGGCAGAAAACTGGTGAGCTACAGGTGAGATTTTCAGTGAGCAGCGCCATGCCCATGTTTCTTCCCTCAATGTGCAATTCTCCTTGCAATATGAACTGGCTAAATATACTTAGAAAAGTGCACTAGGGGAAGCTGGATGGGGACATCTAGAAAGTCTGTGCACAGAATCAGGCAAAAAGCAAAGTAAAAGAGAAAAACCAAACCTGATAAGAGAAGAAAAGGGAGGTATAACCTTTGCAGATGGCAGAGGTTTGTTGACAAACATCAATTCTTTTCTTGGTGACACAATAAACATGTATAACCCGAAAAAGTGAGCAGAGGGCTGGCGAGAGGGCTCAGCAAGAAAGATGCTTGCCACCAAACCTGATGACTTGAGGTTCAATCCCTAGAACACACACACACACACACACACACACACACACGCACGCACACACACACACACACACACAATTGTTAACAAAAATACAGGGCTGGAAAGATGACTCAACAGTCATCAAGAGGACAGGCTCCTCCTGTAGAGAACCCAGGCTCAAATTCCAGTACCTACATTATGGCTAATAACTGCCCATAACTCCAGTTCCATAACTGAAGCCTTCTTACTTCTGCAGGCACTGCACAACATGGGTACATTTACATACATGCAGGGCCTTGCACAAAGCATTCCCACTAGATGCTCTAGGGAGTTGGGCATTTTGAAAATCTGCTGGGTTAAAAACTGAGTAAGACTGGAATTCATTTCACATACCTTCCTAGGTCCCCACTCCCCCAGGCCAAGCAGGGAAGAGGGTAAGATATTTCCAAAGATGACCAAAGACTCTGCATGTCCACAAAAGCAAACAGTGCCTGCAGCCAGACTCACAGAGCACCCTAGGCTCATTGCCTCTTGAGGACGTTCATATGTATTAGGCTGCAACAAAGACATGTCTGTCTGGATTGATGCTCTGGGGCAAAGCCAGTCTCATAAAACTAGCCACTTCCCCCACATTCCCCAATTGTTACAGGATGTAACAATTCACACCTAACAGGAGTTCTTATGCACTTACTATGCACACTCCTCCTGGTGTCTGACATCGAGAATGTGTGGGCAGAAAACTCTGCAGCAGCTGCTTCTGCACCTCTGGTATTTGCTGGGGCCCTACCAGCCATACTGAAGGTAACTAGGGGTAGCTGAGGGAGGTATTGTACCTGTCTCAGTATGGTGCACAAAGCTCAGTTAGCCACCAAGTGCTGTTCAGTTGCCCAAGGGCACTTACACCTAGGGTACCGTGCAGCATGTAATGGGCTTCTATTTCAGAAAAAAAGGGCCCCAACCCCTCTACTCCAGCCACCAGCAGACATCTCATATTACAC
The DNA here is from genome assembly GCF_000622305.1 of Nannospalax galili. Taxonomy (NCBI): domain Eukaryota; kingdom Metazoa; phylum Chordata; class Mammalia; order Rodentia; family Spalacidae; genus Nannospalax; species Nannospalax galili. The sequence goes on from NW_008352891.1 coordinate 6,399,276, forward strand.
CATCAAGTTTTCTCCCTTTAACTTCTGCTGCTATCTAGAGGCAGATAACCCAACAGTGATCACGTTATAAACTATGGTCGAGGCTCAGCATTTTACATTGTGAATGAATGTGAATCTGAGAGCAAGCTTTGTTGGATATGTGAACCTACTACACTGAGGGGTAGGGACCTTGGAGCAGCATAATCTTTGTGTCTGTGTGCTATATGAGAGGGGTACACATGCAAAAGCCAGAGATGCCCTGTTCTGACATTCTGCCTTATTCCCTTGAAATAGGCTCTCTCACTGAACATGGAGTGATGCTGGTGGCCAGGAAGCCCCAGCAAGCCTCCTGTCTCTATTCTCCACCCCCCACCACCACCAGTGCTGGGGTTACAGGTACACACATAGCCATAACCAACTTTTTACAAAGGTGCAAAGGATTTGAACTCAGGTCCTTGGACTTGTACAGCAAGTGCTCTTACACACTGAGTCATCTCCTCAGGCCAGCATAAAGGATTATAGTCCCCTAGTGTTTCCCTACTTCATACTGCTCAGTCCTCCCTGCACCTAAATGCAGAGGGCCTGTGAAATGAAACCTGAGGAGGAACAGAAGCTATGCACGCAGAGTGGAGATGGCATCACTGACCTTGTTCATTTGTTATATATCTTGGCTCACATCACAGTGCCTCCCAGGCCTCAATAATACAGTCAGCAGAATAAATCAGCACACAGGGGGCATTCCACCTGCCTACTCCCCTCAGGCCAGTGCTTTCTATAAACACAACTGCTATGCTAAATCACTGATGTGATTCAGAGTGGAGACTGGCCCATCCTTCCCCAAACTGTAACCAAGTCACATGCAAAGACTGAAGACAAAAGGTATTTATCATATTTTCCTTGAAACATCATGAGCCCTTCTCTTTTCTTTTTCAGAAGGGGGTGCTGAGCAAACATTTGCTGTAGTTGTTGGTTCCATGGTAATTCCTTTGTGTAACCACAAAGATGAAAAGTATATAGAAACAGACTAATTTTGTGGTGAGAAAGACAAACAATCAAAAAAAACAACCCTGGGCTGGAGAGATGGTTCAGTGGTTAAGAACACTGGCTGTTCTTACAGAACACCCAGGTTTGAATCCCAGCACCCACATGGCAGTAAACAACTGTCCGTAACTCCAATTCCAGAGGATCTGACAGCCTCTTCTGTCCTCTACAGGCATTGCACGACACGGGTGCACTTACCTACATGCAGGCCAATACACACATACACATAAAAATAATAAAGTATTTAAAAAAAAAAAAAACCCAAGGGCTTTATTGACAACCTAATCATTTCTATTTACAGCATTTCTAAAATTCCATTTATTATATTTATGTTTAGGGTGAAGCAGGGGCTTGTGTGCACCACGGCAAATGTGTAGAGGTCAGGAGTCAATTCTCTCCTACCATGTGGGTTCCAGGGATAGAACTTAAATCGTCAGGCTTGGCAGCAAGGACCTTTACCTGCTGAGCCATCTCACTAGCCCCCATATGTAGCATTTTTAGTATCACATAAATAAATTATAGAAGCTTCTGACAACAAAATTATCCTTTAGGGCTGCAAAATTTTAAACTGAGGCTCATCTACTACAATCTACTTATTTGCCAACAGGAGAGTTAAAGTTCAGAGTAGAGAGGGGAGCTCTGGGTTTATAGAGCCCATGGAGTAGGGCTTAAAGGCCAATCCTAACCCAAGGAACTAGCAAGCCACCAACCACCAGGTAGGTCACTTAAAAACAGGGTTTCAGGACGGGCATGGTGGCGCATGCCTTTAATCCCAGCACTTAGGAGGCAGAGGCAGGCGGATCTCTGTGAGTTCGAGACCAGCCTGGTCCAGGACAGCTGAGGCTACAGGGAGACCCTGTCTCAAAAAGAACCAAAACCAAAAACCCCCCAAAAACCTAGGGTTTTACCATGTAGCACAGGCTGGCCCCAAACTCACAATCCTCCTACCTCAGTTTTCCAAGTGCTGGGTTTACAGACCTACACATACCCCCATCTGGCTCAAGACCAATTCTTCAAAAGGCTGATTGATGCCCAACAGGAACACTTAAAATAAGCATTCCATGATGCAATCTCAAAAAGAACCTTACGTGAGATGAGGTCAAAACACTTCTTCTCCTCAGGGTTGGTCTTCACCTGGCAGGTCAACAGGTTGAGTTTAGCAGGTGGCCGGTTAGCCTGTTTAAAAGCAAATAAAAATAAGGAATGAGTGGGAAGGAATGGGAGATGGTCCTTTGTCAGTGCTCAGGAAAACACAGCCAGAGCAGACTTCTTACTAGGTTATAAAGACAGCATTCAGAGGCAGGATGCACAAAAAGGCATGCTGGGGATCCCTGAGTATCAGTTCCACAAGAAACAGAACTGCTGCCATCCCTGCCAGGGCATACATGGGGGTCTATACAATGCATCTGGACAAGGGGAAGAACAGGGTCAGTATCTAGTTTGGTGGTAATGGACCCACTGAGATCAAAATGCTACAGGGATGAAGCCCTGAAACACTGGGCTCTGATTTCTAGAGGCAGCACAGGAGGATGGCTGGGTAGGCTTGAGCACCCAGCTCCATTTCTAGAGGTTTTAAAGGCATTTTTTTTTCTAAGTGGAAATCTTACTTCCAGGAAAAGTAATTTGGCACAGAGGAAGGAGGAAGTGGGTCAGAGAAGTCATTACTATACTTTCTGAAATAACAGCAGGTAACAAATTCACAATCCTAAATGCCATCCATCACTGTCACTTAAGTTTCAACAGAATACACTCATACACTCATAACCCACATACAAAAGACCATAACATACTTTATTGGTTTAAAAGACAGAGGGTAGAGGTTGGAGAGATGGCTCAACAGTTAAGAATGCTTGCTACAGGACAAGGGTTCAATTTGCAGCACTTATTAATCCAGAGACATATCTGCACCTATGACTGGGCAGGCCTGGGAGATCCTCTTGCATTCACAGACCTGGGTGCTTACCACTAACTTTACAGAGCTGAAGGTAGAGTAGTCTCAATTAAAATGGGACCAATCTGTGCAGCTTGTGAAATCTAGAAACACATAAATTAGATGAACAGGTCTGTCCAACACTCTCCTGGTTCACACCTCTATTTCTCTTATCTGCTACGCAGTCATCACTGGATAGTCTCTAACTCATCCACAGTCAATATTAGAAGAAATCATACTGCCTAATTCTGCAAACCTGAGAGTTCTGCAAGTTAAAACACCGCTGATTTTGGATCTTCACCAAGATCACTGGCTGGTCCAGGAACCAATATTTACACATTTCTACAATGGTAACCGCCCCCCCAACCCCAACACTTCAACCAGCCACTGTGACATGGGCATATGGCTGATGTAACATCTGTACACTTTTTGTGACTTTCCAGTTTTTAGGGATACTTCTAGACTGTGGTGTTCACTAAGTGTTAGCCTCATGAACAGTCAAAAGAAGTAGTACCCTGGGGTGAATGCAAAAGCCCTTTATCGGACAAGACAATGACTTTTTAAAAGAAGAGCTACATTTATTGGTCTGTTACCAGTATGTGCTTACATGAATCAGGCACTGTTGGAAACATTTTTCATAAATTAATTCACTCAACATTTCTAGCTGCCCTTTGAACAACTACTCCAACATTTAGATACAGACAGTGTAAACAAATGAAATCACTTGGTTGGGCTGTGCAGCGTGGGAGCTGGAAAGCAAGGGCTCCAACAAACCCATAGAGTTCCAGGCCCTTACTGCCACCCTCCCTGGCCTTCACATGACGGTATTCAAGGAAGGTGGTCATTCACATGGATTTTAAATTTGCCTTTATTTTTGAATTTCATACATGTATAAAATGAACTGTAATCATACCTACCCCCCATCCTCCCTCTAACTCCACATCTCCCCTACAACCTTCCCCCTCCCAACTTCATGCTTTGTTTTGTTTTTTTAAATAACCTGTCAAGTCCAGTAAGTATTGCCTGTAGGTGCATGGGTGTAGTGTCATCCACTGGAGCGTGGGCAATCTACCAGGGGCCACATCCTTAGAAAAGAATGATTTTCCTTCCCTCCCCTAGCAACTATCCACTGCCAATTGTAACTCAGTAAGGGGGGTGTGGGCTGGAAATCATCTACCCCTAGCTGGGATAGGGGCTGGCTAGATCTGGTATAGGTCTTGTGCAGATAACCACAGCTATTACCTGGACTCACTTTGACAGCCACAGTTGTAGTTATTACCCCCTCCCCTCTCTGAACCTCTAACTGCCGCCTTCCTTCCCCCGTGGCACTGCCATTCTTTAGGGAAGTAACTATCTTTGAAGGCAGACTTCTCATTTCACAGCAAACAAAAGCCAAATACAGAAAAGGATCCAGTGCCTTCATCTGAACTAGGAATTATGAGGCTACAAATGTGGCTACATATTAAAGATGACAGCCATAAGAAGGGTCCACAGAAACACAGTGAGCAATCTTAAGCACTACCTGCTTTCCCAAGTTTCACTTTAATAACAGCTTGCTATTTGTTCATTCGGATTATTAGCTAACAGCAAAGTTGTGAGGCAATTTATGAGAGAATGTTCTATCCATTAAATCCCTTCTTGGCTGCAATTTGGAAAAGAGTGTTATTATTCAATTTAGCTAGAGAGCAAGTTTATCTCCTTCCCAAGGTAGTCCACATTCCTCAAGAACCTAACTGGAAAAACCCTGGTTTAGTAGAAAACTCAACAAGCAGGGAAAAATCCTTTAACTTAAAAGTTTGCTATGAGAGCAGACGGTATTGCTGATTCTCCATTTAATCATGCTTTTCTACTTTTTATCAACTTCTCAGGCTTTTAAAAGGTACAGATGGGGGGCTAGAGAGATGGCTCAGCAGTTAAGAACACTGACTGTTCTTGCAATCTGTCTTGGAATCTTGTGTTTGATTCCCAGCACCCACATGGCAGCAAACAACTGTGTAACTCCAGTTCCAGGGGATCCAACAGCCTCTTCTGTCCTCCGCAGGCATCACACGACATGGGTGCACTTACATACATGCAGGCATAACACTCTTACACATAAAATAAAAATAATGGATGGACAGGTGTGTGCCATAGAGATTTAACCTAAGGCTTCACACTTCCATTGAGTCCTTAAAAAGCTTTTAAAATACAAACCTATACTCTTCTTCCCACACGAATAATGATTATTTTCAAAAATTGGCCTAAAAGTCAGTGGACAACTCTTCCAGCATAACATAGTCCCTAAGCCTTGGGTGGGAGGCAGTTCTGGGAGCTTGGCAAAGAGGACCCCTAATTAGAGCATTTATCCTAAGAATTACTCCTCCCAGTGCCAGAAACACAACTTGCTGTGGCAATACCCACGTGAACTCACACTGCATCCATCCTAGATAGTACTCTCTCCCCCCTCCTGGAGTACAGAGTACAGCAATTTCACTTCCCAGAGGCTGCCAGCTTCCTGGGAAGGGTCTTCCTGATAGTACAAGCATGCCCAGTGGGCTTCCACTTCCTATGGACTCTATTCCTGGCTGTGTGCCAGGTGCTGCTCTTAGATCCCCGCTCTCAAACCTGTCTGGAAACCTGCCCTTTTATCCTGATGGCAAACTAAACTAGCACACTCAGGAGCTGCTGGCAAAATGGGCAAGCTACACAGGAGTCAGATCAAAACCCAAACAAGCAAACAATGCATGTCTCAACTTATGACTCAGTTCTCTCTCTCTCAGCCTGCATCATTCATGTCTCCAACATGCAAACATGTAGGGTGCAGGAACATGGAGGGCTGTTCAGGATTCTGACTTCCAGGGCTTAGAGAACACCACACACACACACACACACACACACACACACACACACACACACGCACGCATGCACAGAGAGCAAGAGCGAGAGCGAGAGCGAGAGCAAGAGCGAGAGCGAGAGCGAGAGCAAGAGAGAGAGAGAGAGAGAGAGAGAGAGAGAGGAACACTCAGCACTGGAAGGTAAAAAAGAAAAGCAAGCTACCAGGTTCTTCCAAGGCCATAGGGTGAGGGCTGCTGAGCTGGGGCCCACCTGTCACCCCTGCAGCCAGAAATGGCTGCTAATGGCAAGATGAGGCATCCCTCCTGAAATGGAGGTCCCTGGAGAGGGATCCCCTCAAAGTACACAGCTTTTATTAAATATGCACAGTGTGTAAATTGGCTGTCAGCTTCCTAGTAAAGCTAGATAAAACTGCTACTGCCCTGAAACAGGGGCAACCTATCAAAATTTAAAGAAAAGTAAGTCTCATGTCTTTGGGGAGGAAACTGGAACACTGGAAGTGACTCAAAGTCAATTATACTGCCAGCAAGGAATCACCAGGCCTGTTCTCCCCCATTGCTGGGGGAAGTGGAGGCCCTATGCCTCAGGGACCTCAAGCAATCAAATGTGTCTGTGACATGGGAGCTTTAACTGCATAACAGGACACTTGGCCTTATTTTACAATGGTGTCTGCATGGAGGCAGTACTCATGAGTTAAAGTAATGGACAAAAAAAGTGAACCACAGCATCACAGGGGATTAGACCAGTTAGGGAAACCCAACCATCTCCTGTCAAACATTCTTCATCTTAAAGATGCAATACGGTTAAATATATTTGCTTCTCTTAGTCTAGAGCACTCAGACCTTCCCCAACCTTGTATATCTAGGGGAAAGAAGAGCACATCAAAATCCAAACTCAAGGCTCAGGAGTAAGCGGTGATCACATGACCCGTAACCAGTGCAAGGCTGGGTTATAGAAAAAGAAGGATCACCTTTATTCACTCAGTCCAGAGACAAAGTCAGTCCCTTTGGCAGGGATAACTGAGACCACTACAAACTAGACTTGGTATATGGCAGTTCCAGTCTCTCTCCCTCCCTTAATGGAATCATCAAAAGTAAAAGAGATAACACACACACACACACACACACACACACACACGCACACACACACACACACGCACACCACCACCACCACCACCACCATCACACAATTCTTGCTTAGGTGACATCTTTCATGTGGGGCTTTCTTTTGTTACTCCAAAGTGCTGATAAGGTCTGGTTCTCAGGACCTCTTTCTCTCACAAAACTATGGGATGGGAAAAGGAAGAACAAGACAGAGACCCAGGTTCTCATCAGCACCCACACTCATGACTGAGGTTGCTGGTGTGTATGAGAGTGGTGCCTGTGCTCAGAGAAGAGAAACTTGCCCGCCATCTGCTTTCTCATTACCCATTGTCAACAAAGGCAACCAACTTGGCCTTGAGACAGCCCCAAACCTATCTACCAGCCTCTGTGGTTTTCATCAGCTCCAGTCACTCCAGAGATGACATGCCTAGTGTCCCTGTGGAAAAGAACACTGTGGAATGAAGGACTGTGACAGAGTTCCTGGTTCCTGAAAACTAGTGAGTGATTTTATTCTCACTGCTTTTTCCATAAGCCCAACATAGAGGGCTCAGTTTTTGCTGCATAGGTTCTTTCAAATAGGATGACAAAAAGAAAAAAATTAAGTTGGGTATAGTATGTGAAATTTCTGTAATAAAGTTGTTAAATTCTCTCTCTTTTTTTTTTTATTTTTTTATTTTTCTGGATTTCTGACTCCAGGAATTCTGACCATTTGAAAGACTTTCCCTGTAATGGAAACTAAAAATCTTCCTAAGTAGGATGTCAAGGATGAAGGTAGCTGGGGCAGCTAGCTGCTTCATGGTTTCTGGAAGTGAAAAGCTTCTAGACAAGGGTAACCTGAGTGATCAGTTTCTACAAAGCCATGAGATATAACCAAGCTCCACAAGACCAAAGAACACACCCAGGGCCCTAGTTCTCAAAGAAGGTCTTCAAAATGCAACCTCACTACAGCAATACACGTAGAATGGCTGTGTCTTCTGACATCACTAAGTCTCACAACATAGACTTCATCCAACTACCCACAGCAAAGATCATGAATTAAAACAGATACTCACGGTGCCATGGGATATGGTCAGGAAGCCATTTTTAACAGAACACTTCCTTTTCTGCCATACTTTTCGGATCCTTTTGGAAAAGTAGGAAAAAATGACAAGACTTTAGCCATCGAACACAGACAGCGAACATACATTTCAATTCTAGCACTTAGTACACTGGTCACCTACCCATCGCTTTTCTTGTACAAGTTTCCATTCCGCTCTGTTCCATGTTCCTTGTTTCCCTGAGGCTGATGCAAGCTATAAGCTGTACTCTGGCGAAGTTGTGAGTCCTAAAATTTGGTCAAGAAACTGCTTTTTAATACATTTATTATCTATGTTCCAGTTTTCAAAAATAAAGTACATAAGCTGGGCGTGGTGGTGCACACCTTTAGTCCCAGCACTAGAGAGGCAGAGGCAGGTGGATCTCTGTGAGATGGAGGCCAACTTAAGTCTACATAGGGAGTTCAAGGGAGGCTGGGCCTATAGGGAGACCCTGAATCAAAAAACAAAAAACAAAAAGCAAAACAAAACAAGAAGTACATAAAAGAAATTCCTAAATATTTTTTAATTATAAAATTTCTTCTCACACACTAAAATCCCTATATAAGAAACCATAAATGCCAGCCGGACATGGTGGTACATGCCTTTGATCCCAGGACTCAGGAGGCAAAGGCAAGTAGATCTCTTTGAGTTCAAGGCCAGCCTGGTCTATATAGTGAGTTACAGGCCAGCTGGGGCTACAGGGAGACCCTGTCTCAAAAAGACAAAAAATGAAATGAAAAGAAAAGAAAAGAAAAGATAAGGCCATCCATCAAGTGGGAGAAGGAAATGCCAAAACTCAGCATTCCTCTCATGTGGAAGACCTGGGGTTCTACCCCTAGCTCCAACCCCGACCCCAAATCAGTATTTCCAAATTGGTTTTAATGAACCACCTTGGGGATGACAGGTCTTAAGTTTGTTGTGAGCTTTATGGCCCCAGTGATGCTAGGATCTCAGGAAGGTGCTGTGATATGCTGAAAACAGTCACCGCTTTCAAAGCAACACAAAACCATCCTCTACCTCTTGCTATGGAGAAGCAATTTATACTTTCTACCTCAGTTTCGTTCTTGGACAACAGGAAAACAACACCCAGTAAGATGGTAAACACAACAAGGACTAAATATAGTCACATATGTAACTACCTGGTATAAGCAAGATCAGCCAAATGTTTCCTTTCTCACCTTGTCATTATCATGGGGCAGGGCACAGCACTAATCCTAACTGTTCCAACCCTGACCCGTTCAAACAAACCAAGCCTGTAGGAAGGATACCACTATCAGAGGGAAGGGCATCACATGCTCAGTTGAGACTCAGTGTGCGTCTACACCATGGCAAACTCCAGCCTGTGGATTTTTGAAGGCAAGACCAGCACGAATTCCCCAGTCTAGTGACGAGCCCTGGCAGGTGTTCAGCTGGTATTTAACAATAGAAATCAAAGGCTGGAGAGATGATTCAGCAGTTAAGAGCACTGGCTGCTCTTGTAGAGGACTTGGGTTTAGTTCCCAGCACCCACATAGAGGCTAACAACAATTCTTAAGTCCAATTCCAGAGAATCAAATGTCCTCTTTGGCCTCCACAAACACTGCATGACATGGGTGCCCTTATATATGAGCAAAAAAACACTCATACACATAATTTTAGAATTATTTTTTTAAAAAACTGAAATCAGGGCTGGAGAGATGGCTCAGCGGTTAAGAGCATGGACTGCTCTCACAGAAGACCCAAGTTCGGATTCCAGCACCCACATGGCAGCTAACAACTGTCCATAACTCCAGTTCCAGGGGATCCGACAGCCTCTTCTGTCTTCTGCGGGCATTGCACAACACAGGTGCACTTACCTACATGCAGACAATACACGGAGACACATAATAAAAATAATAAATAAAATATTAAAAAACAACCCTGAAATCAGATGCCCCAAGCTAAAAGTAGAAGGAGCAACCAGTCAGTACTGGCTCTGGCAGACCCACAGGAAGCAAGCAGGGAGCGAGATGCCCACAAACATTCACAACTAAGTAAGAGCAGAGCAGAGGGAGACCTGCCTGTTTCTGTTTAATGTCAACTCCACCAAGCTAGTTCACTTCTACAGAAGCAACAGAGACTAGATGATATTAAGTGGTTTGCTCAAGGAGCCGAGCCTCTGAAAGCAAGAGCAGAGTATGGAAAGGAAATTCACCTCTGACATTACCAAAATGGATGGCCTCTGAGACTAGGGCCAAGCTCCATCCTGACAGCAAGCAGCCGGCCAACCCCACCAGAGAAACAAAGCCTGTGCCCAGACAACGAAGGAATTAATGTATGAAAAACGTAATCCAAAACAAACAGAGAATAAGAATCCTCCAGAACTGAGAAGTGAAAACCATAAGGAGAGACTAGAAGAGTCTTAAAGTGGAGAGAAAAACCAGTCATGAAAGAGAGGGCTATTCAAGGCAAAGAGGACAACACACAGAAGACAAGGAGACAAGGCGAGGGCAGAGTGAGGACTGTGCTTGTCATGCAGGGAAGAAGAGCCACACTGAGCTAGGAGGCAGAAGGCCAAGCTTGCTGGAGTCAGAGGACAGGCTCTAGCTCCAAGAGACAGTAAGCCATGTGGGTTCTTCCTAATTTGGAAAAGGGTTTTGTGGTTTTTACTTTAGGGGTCATACATAAGAAACCACTGCCTAATTTAAGGTCATGAAATTTACTCCTATAAATCTTTCAAGAGTTTTATACTTTCAACTTTTACACTTAGATGTTTGATCTATTTTGAGTTAATTTCAGATTATGGTGTAAGATAGGGGTTCAAATTCATCCTGTTGCTTGTGGGTTTTCAGTGAGCTGGGCACCACTCTTTCCCCTACCGTCTTGGCAAGCTCAGTGAAGGCTACTGACCACAGATGTCTGGGTTTATGTCTGGACTCAATGCTATCTAATGGATCTGCACATCTGTCCACACACTAACCCCACACTGGATCAGCTAACAGACCCGAGACAGCTAGCTAGGACAGTCTACAATCTTCTGACTTCAGAGAACTTCAGCTCACTCTGTGCTTCACTAGGATAGAAAAGAACAACCTGAGCCCTGATTCACTGTGTGGAAGCTGTTGAGGCTGGTTTACCAACACTGTATGGAGCCTCCAAGAGCTTTAGAAAGTCTACTCAGGTCATACTCCCTCTATCCTGTGGCATCCAGGAACTACCTGTGATCTTGACTTCTGTATAGCCTCTGGTTCTGCCAGCATAGTCTTCCCATATACGCAGTGGACTAAGAATTCGAAGTCCCCAAGAATGGGGAAAAGAAGGGCAGCCTAAATACATACATCACACACAGGTTCACCCACAAGCCCAAGTTGCCTGAGACTCTAGAGCATCACAGAAACTTAAACTGTGCCCATCTCTTAAAAAGTCACAATTGTGATTGATGAACTACCAAGGGAAGGGTCATCTTTGGAATCTTAAGGTTCTCTGCCATTAGGTCTTTGATGTCTACCTCATCTTAGACTCTTGGGGAATGGTGGGTGTGGGCACCCACATAAGTGCTGTGACTAAGAACAGCATCTCAATGAACATAGTCTCCTCTGTTAATAATTTCTTAGGACTCTGACACAACGTGTTAAAGTCCCATGACTCACCTAAAAGAGAGAGCAAGCTTATAGTGGAACAGATGAGGGTCCAAGTCCTGGATGAATGGTACCCAGTGACCCATCAGCAAGTGTGTATACCTTCTTCTCATATTCAACTTGTAAACATGGACTGACTCAACCTACCCCACAAGGTGGCTTAAGAATTCTTGGTCATAGCAGAGCGTAGCAGTGCACACTTTTGATCCCAGCACTCAGGAGGCAGAGGCAGGTAGATCTTTGTGAATTCAAGGTCATCCTGGTCTACATGGTAAGCTATAGGCTAGCCAGGGATACATACTGAGATCCTGTCTCAAAAAAAAAAAAAAAAGCTGGCTAGATGGTTCAGTAGAGAACTCGGGTTTGAATTCCAGCACCCACATGACAGCTAACAACTCATAGATATAAAATAAAACTAATAAATAAAAAATATTTTTTGGTCTTTTTGAAACAGGGTCTCCCTGTAGCCTTAGCTGGCCTGGAATTCACTATGTAGACCAGGCTGGTCTTGAACTCACAGAGATCCACCTATCCACCTGCCTCTGCCTCCCAAGTGGTGGGACTACAGGTGTGTGCTACCACGCCCAGATAAATAAAATATTTTTTTTTAAGAAAAGAATTCTTGCTCACATTTTGGGAAAAACTCTTGGTCACACTTGCTTGAAAAAATGTGATCAGTGAGGTATATAGGAAGGAAACAGATGTAGAAAGGAATACCCCAAGGGAGGGGCTGGGGAAGGAGAGTGATGGTGGCTGGACCTGCGGATGGTGGAGTCAAGAGGACCGCCTATGATTAGGAGGACAGGGCACAGAGCAAGAGTGGGAGCAGCAAGATGTGGGGGAGCAGATGGGCCAGCAAGAGAGGACTGAGGTTTGACAGGACAGAGCAGATAGCAAGGTAACAGCAGCAGAAACTTCCACTATTATTCCATCACTGAGTGTGATCGCAGTGGGATGAGTTCAGTCTCTTTTGTTCACTGCTGCATCTTCACTACTGTATCTAGAAGCTCAATACTTGAATGAATGAATTAGTGCTTGTTTATCAAGACAATGAGCTGAGACCTTGACAGAAACTCAGATCTTCTAAAAGCTGCCGAGGTGAGCAATGGTATTCCTGTTTTACAGGGGACTGAAGCAGGAAAAGCCCAGGAACCTGCCAGGTGTGGAGGACCTAGCCTCGGCTCTTCTGATCTACCCTAGGCCTGAATCAGATGTCACCCTACCTGTTCCACCTATAGGACTATGCCAGCTTCTGGTCAACTTCCAAAGTCCTGACCCAGGAACTATAGCCACTAGGAAGTCATCACATAGAACCTGCCACCCACAGACTGGGCAGACACCCTTCTTTGAAACTGACCTCCATTACAGCTCTCACACTGTACCCCCAATTATTTTTCTCTCCTCAGCTTCAGATCATGATTCCTGAATAGGTGACCACTATATCTACCTTATTCTCATGGTCTGTATAGTGCATAGCTCAGAGTGACCCCTGGGAAACAAATAGCTGAAACTGTGAACCACTGGACAAGTCTTCCTTCTACTGAAGGACCGCAGCAAGCCACCCAGGACTCAGGAGAGGAAAGTCAATGTTAAGCATGGTAAGGGGTCACAAATCCACTTTGAAAAAAATAAAGAGTCGGGAAGAGACAACAGTCAGAGCAGACTCTGCTACTTGACAGCCAAGTGCTTGACCACATCCTAATGAACTGAGACACTTGGAAAGGAGAAGCAGGGAGGGAGGGAGGGAGGGAGGGAGGGATGGATCACTGTGGTTTCAGCAACTAGACTTTCTGAGACCACTCTCAGAACACAATCTTCTCCCAGTAGCACATGTCTAAGGTTCTCAATATCAGTAGCATCAAAGCAGATCCATTCCTTAAGGACCCCAGAGATGGGTTTCAACAGGTATATATAGGATAGAGAGGGCAGGAAGGAAGGTTGATAAAGAGAGCTCATGCAAAAACCAGTAGCAGCAAGGGTTTCAACTTTGAAGAAAAGATCAAACCCCTGGGGTACCAGGATCTTGTGCATGCTAGGTAAGTATATTATCACTAAGCTACATTCCTGCCACTTTTAATTCTTTTTATATGCAATTTTTATTTTATTTTATTTATTTTTGGTCTTTTTGAGACAGGGTCTCTCTGTAGCCCCAGCTGTCCTGGAACTCACTATGTAGACTAGGCTGGACTTGAACTCACAGAGATCCGCCTGCCTCTGCCTCCCAAGTGCTGGGATCAAAGGCCTGTGCCACCATACCCAGCTATTTTGTTTTTTTTGTTTGAGACAGGGTCTCCCTGTAGTCTGAGCAGGCCTAGAATTTACTATGTCAGCCAGACAGGCCTAGATCTCACAGAGATTTGTCTGCTTCTGCCTCCCAAGTGTTGGGACTGAAGCCATGCACAACCATGCCCAGCTCTTTTAACTTTTTTTCATTGTTTATTTTAATTTTTTATTTTATATGTTTGAGTGTTTGGCCTGCATGTATGTAGGTGTACCACATGTGTACAATGCCTACAGAGGCCAGAAGAGGGCATTTGGGAATCGAATCTGGATCATCTGTAAGAACAGTTAAGTTCTGAATCGCTGAGCTCTCTCTCTAGCCCCCTTTTTTATTTTTTAAACTTTAAAAAAAAATTTTTACTTATTTTTTTTTTATTTTATGTGTATGCACGTATTGCCTGCATGTAGGTAAGTGCACCCATGTTGTGCAATGCCCGTGGAGGTCAGGAGAAGCTGCTGGATCCCTTGGGACTGGAGTTACAGACAGTTGTAAGCTGCCATGTGGGTGCTGGGATTCGAACCTGGGTCTTCTGCAAGAACAACCAGTGTTCTTAACTGCTGAGCCATCTCTCCAGCCCCACGCCCCCGTTTCTAAATTTTTTATTTTAGACAGAGTCAGAGTCTCACTATGTAGCCCTGGCTAGCCTTGAACTCGCACAGATCCACCTACCTCTGTTTCCCAAGTGCTGGATTTACAGGTCTACATTACAATACTTGGCTAGCTTATTTTGGGACAAAGTTGCCCAGGGTAAACCCTGAACTTATTCTGTAGCCAAAGCAGGCCTTGAACTTACGATCCTCTTGCCTCAGTCTCCCAAGTAGCTGGAATCACAGCTGAGTATTACCATGCTCAGCTATAGAACTTTTCCAAAAATCAAGCATGGACCACAGATATGGGTGTTCACTGTTTGATTTCTAAATTTTTCTCAAAGTCTGAAAATTTCCATGATGATGGAAATATCTAATAGCAGCATGCTCTGGGAGATGAGTGAGTAGGGGGAGTGAAAGCCAAAAACACTGGGGAGGAGTGAGGTGCACTGTGGTAATGGTCCAGTCTCCAAACCAAAGGGCAGTCACGGGGTGGCAAAGAAGAGCAGCTGGAGCCACGCTAACATTCTTCATCTCAGCAATGACTGGGGCTGAGGTTTACAGTGGGAGACAGCAACTCCTGCCAACCCCACAGGCACTGTACTCAGGCCCATTGCTGAACTTCCACGAACCATCATTATGCCTTACACAGGCAGAGTCTAAATTTCCATAGTGCTGCCTAAAATCCATCCAACACCTCAGCTTTCTGAGTCAGAGAGAAGACTCTAACCAAAGGAAGGAGATAAGACAGCAATACCCAGATGTCAACTGTGTGTTGTGACAAGAGGAAAAGATGGAACCCCAGCAGAAACTTATTTTAGAACACAGAAAATTTTACTTATTTGCATTTGTTTATTAATTTCTACAATGTCTATAGACTGTCCCATGTACTGACTATCATCATCAAAAAGCAAAACAGGAAACAACATGGTCACAACCAGGAGAATGGAGCACTTGGTCACAAAGCCAGAGGAAAGAAAGAGGTTCATCTGACCCTGTGTGGAAGCAGATGGGCTGCTTAGCCCAAACCACAGAACAAGCCATCAGAGACTTCTGGTCAGTTCTGGTGTTACAGTTTTTGTTTGTTTTTGTTTTACTTTGGGTTTCTTGAGGCAGGGTCTCACTATATAGGCCTGGCAGGCCTTGATCTCACTATACCAGGCTGACATCCAACTCACAGAGACCCACCTGCCTCTGCCTCTTAGGTGCTGGGATTAAAGGTATGAGCTACCAAACCTAGCCCAAAGTTGTCTGTAAGAGCTGTCTGATATAGCCAGTTTCCCCATACCTTGAATTCTGCACAGTCAGAGCTAACACAGTCTCTGTACCCCAAGGGCTGCCAATCCTCATGAGCAACTTCTCATCATTTTAAACTGGTGACTTGCTTCTCAGGTTAGATTCTCCTCAGACATAAACAGTTCTCCATCAGTGTCAGGGAGAGCAGCCACCTTGACTGCAATCAGACTCCCAAGCCTGCCTCTTCTATTTATAGTAAGGCCACAATCTCAAGTCACTAAGACTTGTACTTTCTGGACTGGGAAGAAATCACTGTGCTGCAGGCAATGCCTAGCAAGTCAGCACTGTAGGCGGGGTGCTGCCTCGCAGTCCCGCAGAGAAAGGGACTTAGAAGGGTTTGCATAATTCCATTCTGCAGGGAGGGTCGGGGGGTGACTGCTTCTTGTGAAGGAGTGACCACAAACTGTTAACCTGGAAATTTTCCATTTCACTACTATTTATGTATTCAAACTTGTCTTTTTAGTAAAATCTACTACAATGAAAGAGGAGACATTAAAATCTGAAATGAACTAACCATTAAGCTATACAAAGAAAGATCTATGAACAAAGCATGCAAAAGTCTCCAACTTATGAAAATACTGGACTACTTACTCTCCTAGACTTCGGTCACAAAAGGTAAATGCATTTGGGAGAAAAACAACAATATTCAGTTACAGTACAAGAACTTTCAAAAAATTGCCCACAGTCAACTTTATGTTCTGCTAAGTAGTTATCTAAACTCTTACTAGATATATTTAGATAACCTTTATTGACAAGGAAGTAGATTTATGTTAAATTTCTATTACATCCCACTACACAGAGGTTGGGACAGGAGGGTCACTTGAGCCCATGAGTTCAGGGTCAACTTGAACAATGGACTAGAGACAAAAATATTCACGTTATAATGTCAAAACACGTTTTCACTTCCTGAATTGTGTGAACATGAGGATGTCACTACACTAAAGAGATGATGGAGGAGAACCACAGATGTCTGGCTATTGGAGTGTAGCCATATGAAAAGCTAACTCCTCTCATCTTTAAAAAAAATTATTATTGTTCGTGTGTGTGTGTGTGTGTGTGTGTCTGAGTATGGGCACAAAAGTGCCATGACAGGTGTGGTGGTCAGAGGATGAGGAATTGGTTCTCTCTTTCCACTGTGGGATCTGGAGATCAAACTCAGGACATCAGGTTTGTGCAGCAAGCACTTATCCCTCTGAGCCATCTCCTCAGCTCCCTACTCATCTTGTTGTTTTTGATACAGTGCCATACTATATAATTTGAGTTGGTCCTGAATTCACTATGTAGCTCAAGTTGGCCTCAAACTCATGGCGATCCTCCTGGCTCAGCCTCCTGAGTAGAGGGACATAAGTATGTACCAATATACCCAGTCTGACTCCTCATATTCAGAACAGTCTTGGACTTTAAGGGACCCAGATGACCTATTCCAAGGGGGAGAATCCACACATGTTAGAGCAGGGTAAAGAGGTTCAGAGACAGAACTAATGGCATAAATGTGACAGAAACTCTGATAACTACAAGAAACTGACAGCAAGAAAGGATCACAGCAGGCCACGGGCCTGCAGTACATGTTGCCCAGGAAGTAAATATCCTAAAACAGATGCCCTTATCAAAGTCAAATCTGAAAAACAAATGACATTTTGGGAATGCTGGACTGTGACGCCCTGGTAGACATGGATGCCATATTCCTCAGCCCAAGCACCCGAGACATAGGGGTAAAAGTGATCCTTCGATCTTAAATTCCCTCACCTCTTTCTGTTCAACCTGCAATGCTGATTTCAAAATATCACGAAGTTGTATAAGCTGCCGTCGTTCTTCATCCTGGGCCTGCTTGATCTTCGAAAACCAAACAAAGCAAAGCAAAGTTAGACTGTGGCACACTGAAACCTTGAAGCTCTGGGCATTTCCACCCACAAGCACAGCCAGGATTGGCCTCCTTGGTGGCACACCATCTCTCCAGCCTGCTCCAGAAGTACAAGTCTAGAAGTTTCTGGACAGCACAGCATCAAGTACGAAGTTATAGACAAAGGCCCTGGCTGGAGGTGCCAGCTGTATAAGGTGGGTCAGTACCACGATAGAGGGAGCCTACTCACTGTGTGAAGATCTGTGGAGAGTGTTTCAATGGAAGGCTTCAGACTTTCTACCGCTTTCAGTCCATCCTGGAAAAAACTAGGGGGAAAAGAAGAAAAGAGATTATGCATCACAAAGGGGAGGATGACTCTGTTAGACAGAAAAAAGCTCTTTTTAAATGAAAGTGACTGAAGTTGGGATGTGAATTTTGGAGAAACAGAAACTTAGAATACCTGGCAAACCAAGAATAATATGACAAAATTAGAATAAGAAAGTAATTACAATAAGCCTAAGCATGTGTGATTTTTTTTTTGACCCACATAAAATGAGACCTGATTTTCCAGTTTATAAAGGGAAAGCAGATTCTCCTGATAGTGGTAACAAGGAATTTGAGGCCAAAAAGCCACGGGGTGCAAACAAGGGTACGTCACTAGACACTTCTCATGAAAAGGCAATAACTAAGTGGAAAAAAGTGCAGGGAAAACAAACAAACCAGGAACTTTGGCACCCATAAATAGCCAGTCTCCACCTGCAGAGTAGGAAAGCACAGTTAACTTTAAGGTCAAATATCAAAAGCAATCTCTTCCTAAAACTCACAACTCAGGGACTCAAGGTCACTTAAGACGAGAACTCAACAGAAACTGGATGAGACTTCCACAGTGAAGTCTTCCACACTGCCCCTGAAGTAGTATATCTTCATGACAGTCAACCTGACTGGATTTAGATCACCTAGGAGACACCCATCTGGGTGTGTCTGTGAGGGCATTTCTGTGAGGGCATTTCCAGAGAGGTTTAACTGAGCAGGGAAGAACCATCTGAATGTGGGGCACACCATCCCATGAGCTGGGGTCCCAGACTGAATAAAAAGAAAAACTCAACAGAATGCCAGCATCTCTCTCTGCTTCCTGTAGATATAATATAACCAGCTGCCTCACACCCCTACGAACTTCCCCTCTGTGATAGACTCAAACTGTGAGCTAAAATAAACTCTGCCTTGAGCTGCTTTTGTCAGTTATTTTATCACAGCAATGAGGTAAGTAATTAATACACCCTGTAGAGAGGAATAAGAAAAAGCGTTCCAGAGAGCCGAGGAGGAAATTCAAGCTGGTAACAAACCTGGACCACTATCAAGTCTTCCAGCCTCAGGTCCTTTGCACACACTTTTTCTGTTCTCTAAAGACCTCTACCTGTGATGTATTACCTTATCACACTTCCCATTTATTCAAGTTTGGAGATCAATACTCCTTCCTTATTGATGCCTTCCACAACTCTCCTCCGCATATTCTTTCCTCTGCTTCAAAAGTCTTCTCATAATTGCAACTATTGTCTTCATTAGTGTGACTACTTAACACATAATTCTCCCATTACATCCACTGTTCCAGTAGGAAGGGCATAAGACTTGGTACAGGATGAAAACCGGGGGGGGGGGGGTGTGTGTGTGTCCACGTAAACGTCTGTCATCCCACTGGACACCAAGGGGCTACTCTCCACTTGTTCTTAGCCAAAAGGCCAAGAAGCAATTAGGAGGCTACTCTCAAAAAAAAAAAAAAAAAAAAAAAGCTGGAGCGATGCCTCAATGGGTAAATGTGCTATACAAGCCTGACAACATGCATTTAATCCCTGAAACCCACGTAAAAAGTCAAATGTGGTAGTGTACATCTCTAATCCCAGTACTCCAATAGTGAGATGGGAGATGGAGACAGGGGAATTGGCTAGAAGCTCATACAGCGGCAGAAAGAAAGAGATACTGTGCTTCAACAAGGTAGAAGGAGAGACCCAACTCCCCAAAGTTTTCCTCTAACCTCCACATGCACACCATGGTATGTACATACACACACACACACACACACACACACACACACATTTTGGGGGAAAGTGACTTGGGTCTTGTCTCACATACATTCTTGTGGGGTTTTTTTTTTCCCCCTTTTTAAATTCATCAGTTGTCCTGTGGGACTCTCTAATATCAAATGTGCCACAAAGGGAAGAGTCATGAAAATAATACAGCCTGTTACTCAACTTAGTGATCTGGAGGAGGAAGAGAGACAGAACAAAGGAGTAGGCTATAGACACTGGCATCAAGGTAATAGGACACACTGATGCCAGACTGATAGTCTGTGTTCACCTCGTTCCTTAGATAAATGCATGGTAATTATACATCCTTGGTTCTGTGCTTTACTTGATTTTTTGTTTTCTGAATATAACACATGCTTCAGGAGCAGTAATTCAGTCAGTGTGTCATAGTGATCTGGCCAGGTGTTTGTGGTCACAGCCAGGGTGGAAATGGCCAAGTTCCCTGACTCTCTGGGCATCCTAAATTGACAAAGAAGTTTGGAAGAACTGCAGAATTACAGAAACAAAAAACTTGACTGTTCCTGTTGTGAACTCATGTGGGCCCTTTGTTTTATTTTCAGTTTTTCTTTATGTAATGATTTCCTTGATTACTCCAAATTCTGGTAAAGTAGACAGGTAGGAAGAGAAAGGAAAAAAGAACATGAGAGGCACCATGTGAGAACAGGGAAAAGTGGGTGAAGGCAGAGCCTGGGGAGGAACAGGTAGGTGCGCAAGGCTCAGTGCCTCTGTAGTCAGGCAATTCTCCCTGCAGTGCATGGAGAGAGCTGGGTAGAGTCAAGAGCTTCACTATGTGGCTCTCTTTCTCTCCTCCCTCCCTCCCTCCCTCCCTTTTGGAGACAGGGTCTCTCTGTATGCGCGCACACACACACACACACACACACACACACACACACCTACCTTCCTTCCAGTGTTGCCCTGGAGCGTGTACTCAAAGGAATGACATAAACTGAAGACATGGATTTCATCATTGTCACAACCCGGCCAATGTTACCCATCTACCTAGAATGCCTCCTCCCTCTGACTTTCAAATTCTCATCTGTACTCTCCTTATGGAAGCATGCCAGGCCTGGCACTACAGAGAGCCTCAAAGAAAAGGAGCTCAGGGGTGCTTCAATGGCTGCTGTCAGTCACTGTGACTCTAAGGTAAGTCCATTAACAATGTCTTAAGCTTTAGTCAAAGAAATTTTACCATCAGTATTACCAAATCAAACTCTGTTCTCTATTAAAGATTTCTAACGTGCCCAACCAGATTTTCAAACCTTTAAAATATAACCATTTAGATGCAATCTTCAGCACTCTTCTGGACCTCATTGCACCATGCCAAGCTCCTGAGCTCACACTCTACCTCTGTTGAAGGTCTGCCTGTAGCACCCACCCTTTCCTGGCATGAAAGCAAACTCCTCCAGGGCTCTGTTCCCAAGCCTCATCAATTCAACATCCCAAGTCCACTGAGTGGTAGCTAGCCACTGTGGCTCTCAACGTTAATGTGCTCAAAGCACAGGACAATTCAATACATACTTCCACCTCTTAGAAAGTGACCTTGTTACAGTTATTGTTTCAAAGGCTGCCCTACCTCAAAGTTCTATTATAGAAATGTGTCCTCCCTCTCCAGCAGTACAAGCTAAAAAGACAAATCTTCACCTGTTCCAGGGATTAAACAGACAAGCAAGCTCTATCTTTAAATGAAATAAAAGAACATGAAGCATTCTTCAAAATACTTCAAAAACAAACAAACAACAACAACCCCCCACACACACTGCAAAATATGAAAAGCCAAAAAATGACTAAAAAGCAAAATTAAGGGGCCAAACCAACTCCATGCCGGGGAGGCATGGTCAGGAGGCTGCCCCCGCCCCTCAAAGGGCAAAATTAAGGTGCACCAAAGTCATTCTAAGGAACACAGCTCCTTGGATCTGGGTGCTACATGGAGGCCTTGCACACTTAAAAAGGACAGCTGTGGGGAGGAAGCTGCTCTGCTGAGGACCAGGAAGCAAAAACGACTTCACAACACACAAGTGACCTCAGGTTCTCAGGGTCCCAAAGCCAAACCTCTACAGCTTCACATTTTATCTCCCAAATCTGAATTAAACAGAGCAGCCTGACTGACATTAGAGAGGGGGCATGCAGCATAGACACTGGCATGAGCACTCATCCAAGGAGGAAGTCGTGGAGAACTCATGTTTTAAAAGGTTACTGAGCTCATGTCCAAAAAAGGCCAACTAGTTCATTTTCCACAAGTAGTCTGTTGCTACCCAACTGATAGTTTGTGCAAAAGAAAAAGGAAATATTAGAATAGCTTCTTTCTAAAAATAAAATGTAAGCAAGGAAGCGACCCACTTCCTATACTAAGCAGTCAAGTTGTAGAGAGAGCTGAGCAGCTTATCTGCTATGCTACTCAGTCATCACTTCTGACAGAAAATTCACCTTGGAAATTCTACCAACTCCAGGCCTCCTTGCCTCTAGGGCACCCTCCCCAGCACACACTACATGTGACTTTAATTGCAGACAAGCATCTGAGCTCAACTGCAGAGAAACATTGAGTTACCACAGTTGTACTGTGAATCAACAGCTAGGCTCAATCAGGACGACCACACAAGTCCCTGTTGCACATACGCACTGGGTATATGCACCACACCCTGGAGATGGGAATACAGAGGATGCCAGCTAGGAGGCAGGCAGGGGGTGCTACAGAGGCACAGATGAGGAGTGATCCCTCAGGGCTGCATGAGCCAGGAGCTAGGAGAAGGCAGAGGGCATCTGATGACATTCCAGGAAAAGGCACAATGTATAGGCAGTCACACCAGCCTGAGGCATTACCCATTCATGGAAAGGAAAGCAGACAGGTGTGTCAATCTGACCTCTGAAGGATTTCTCAAACCACTCCACACCTTCCACTCCAACTGTGACCAGTTCAGCCATGCCATCCCAGACTGCACTAGAGCAGTGACTGTCCACGTCTACTCCTATCACTCATTTTCCTTGTTACAGCTTCCAGAAGCTGCTTCTAGTCCACACCGCTCCACTCAACATACTATTGGGCCTTTCGGCAACTCAGTTCAGTATCTGCTTGTGTCTACCCCAGTGGACCCTATGGTACATTGAGGGAAGAACTTGGTTTTCTGCTGTCTTGGAGCAGCAGAACCTCAAACAGGGCCTAACACACCATAGGAGCTCCATGTGAATGAATCCTCTGCTTAAACTGTACTGAACTGCCCCAACATATCTGGGATACAGTCTTAAGCTATGGACAAGACATCAAAGGCCACTCAGGTCTCTAAGGCTCTTCCACCCAGTTTTATTCCATGCTACTTTCCCCTTTACGAAGTTCGTGTCACCCCAGTCTTTTCTGTCTTCAGACCTGGACTCTGCCTGGAATGCCCTCCCCAGTCACCTGCTGGCTCCTTTTGTCCTCAAAGAGGCTTGCAATGAACCCCACAAGTATCTGAGCACCTCCCATGTGCCAGGCCTTATGTTCTGAGTATTACAGATCATAAAAGGGAACAGAGAGGAGAAAACTCTAAAACCTTACCCTAGATCTTTGTCTAAATTAAAATTTTCTGTTATATTCTCAATTAGATCCTTGTATTTCAGAACACTTTCACAAACATTCAATTCCTAGATTTGTCTCCCCAACTTATGCAAGAGTTTATCCCAGGACTTTGCATAGAGCCTGCCATTAGAACGTGCTTGATCCAAGTTTGTGGGTGGGTAAGTGAAGGAACCATGGATACACACTGATACCAGTGGCCAGGGGACAGGAGCCATGTGAAGGCTGGCATCTGGGGCAATGCTGAGTTCCCACTTGCACCCTCCTCGGCTCATGATCACTAACTTTATAGGGCCAGCAATATATGAAAGTAATTTCTTAATTTAATATACCAAATCAATACCATTTCATTTAACAGAGAAGAAAAAAAAACTCTGAGATCATGTCAGAGTCAAACAAGTTTGCCCTCTTAAAAAGATGAAAATTAGCCAGGAGTTGTAACCACACCTTTAATCCCAGCACTCAGGAAGCAGAAGCAGGTGGAGCTCTATGAGCTTGAGGACAGCCTGTTCTACACAGCAAGTTCCAGGCCACCTAGGGTTACAAGGAGACCTTGTCTCAAAACACAAAAAAAAAGAATAACAACAAAATAAAACAGAGCAAAAAATAAATGCATTTGGCTGTTAGTAGAGATTTTATTATAGCTTTTTTTTTTTGGTCTTTGTGAGACAGGGTCTCCCTGTAGCCCCAGCTGTCCTGAAACTCACTATGTAGACCAGGCTGGCCTTGAACTCACAGAGATCTGCCTGCCTCTGCCTCCCAAGTGCTGAGAATAAAGGTGTGCGCCACCACGCCCAGCCATATTTTTGTTTTTTTACTGAGAAACAGCTCTCAAGGTATAAAATCACTCTTTTGATGTGCAGGCTGCAGTAGATTTTAGTATGCTGACAAAACTATACAAGAACTAATTCCAGCATATTTTCCTTATCCCCCAAAGCAAGAGCTTATCCATTAATAGCCATTTCCATATTCTTCCTTCTCCCCAGTTGTGGCAACCGCAAATTTGCTTTCTGTCTCTGTAACATGCCTATCCCTGACTTCTCAGATGAACAGGAGCACCCAATGCATGGCCTTATGCATCTGTTTC
Source organism: Nannospalax galili (assembly GCF_000622305.1). Taxonomy (NCBI): domain Eukaryota; kingdom Metazoa; phylum Chordata; class Mammalia; order Rodentia; family Spalacidae; genus Nannospalax; species Nannospalax galili. The sequence goes on from NW_008352891.1 coordinate 6,423,552, forward strand.
CCTGCTCAGAATGTCCAAGGTACAGCTGTGTAGCACTTGAGCACTGCTTTCCTTCCAAAGTTCTTCCTTTTCTTTTCTTTTCTATAAATTTATTTTATATGTATGAGTGTATTGCCTGCATGTATGTGAGTGCACCATGTCATACAATGCCACAGAAGTCAGAAGAGGGCATCAGATTCCCCTGGAACTGGAGTTAAAGACGGTTCATAGCTGCCATGTGGGTGCTGGGAATCGAACCTGGGTCTTCTGCAAGAGCAATCACTACTCTTAACCGCCGAGCCATCTCTCCAGCCCCATTCTTCCTTTTCTTTCCCTGTTCCGCCCTCTTCTCTGTTGTTCTTCCCTTTCTCTCTACCTACCTCCCTCCCTCCCTCCCTCCCTTCCTTTCCTTTTGATAGGATCTCATATAGCTCAAGCTGGTCCTGAACTCATTGTGTAGCCAAGGATGATTTTGAACTTCTACAGCCTGAAGTACACTGGGATTACAGGTATGCAACACCACACCCAGTTTATATAGTGCTGGGGATCAAACCCAAGGCTCCCTGTGTGCTAGGCAAGCACTATATAAACTGAGCTACACCCTCAGCCCCTTCCCACAGTAATTTCTAAGTGAGTTTAGCTGCTATCCATGGAGGAGCATTTACAAAAGACACCAAAAAGGAGACTTACTTGCATTGTGCATGAAAATATTTAATCAGATTCTGGAGTAAATCCACTCCCTTCTTAATCTTGATTTCATTGACCTTCAGCAGATACTGTTGAGAGATAAGGAAGGAACCATCACAGAAATGAGCTTAACACAAGCTTCTGAAGACTGAGGGGTTTTTTCGTTTGTTTTTGTTTTAGTTTTTTTGAAACAGGGTCTCAAGTAGTCTAGGCTGGCCTGAAACTCCTTATGTAGTTGAGGATGACCTTGCATTTATGATCCTCTGGCTTTACCTCCCAATTGCTGGGATCACAGGAGTGTGCCACCATACCTGGTTTATGCAGTGTTGGTGATCAACCCCAGAGCCGTCTGCATGCTAGGCAAGCACTCTACCAACTGAGCTGTATTTCCTGCTCAAGACTGATTCTTTCTTCTACTTCTTTAGCATCTTTCACAAGTAGGGAGAGCTTGTGGAAGACACTGGTACCTTCTGCATGCATGAGTAAATGTTTCCTTTACTTGGGTGCCATTCCAATGACCTCTGGCCAGGTCATTCAGTCTTTAAGAACCAAGGATTCATATTAACTACACAGTCTACCTTACCTGGCCAGGATAAGCTGGTTACATGTTAGAATGATGATGGCTGGAGTGAATGGGAGTTCTTGGATCTTGGATCTTCCTGCAAACACGCTCCCGTCCAGGGCCCCTTTCTTCATTCGGGCACTGTCCACAACTCTAACTTCTAGATTTTTGTAGCTGAGACCTTGTTAACATGTTGCTAACCCCAAGGCAACTCCCCTAAATATGAGTGCTAAAATGGCAAATTTTAAATTGAATTGTGTCAAAATCATTTTGAACTTTGAGAATTCATTAAGGACCACTTAGTAGGAAGCCTCAGCATTAAGAAATGCATTTGTTCCTTCCTAAAGGTGTATAGAACAATAGCTCCACAAATCCCCTTCCGCCTCACTGTTAGGTGGCGGTAAAAGGACCCTATAAGCACATCTCATCTCCAAGAGGATGAGATGTCCTTGGAAAACCTCAGTTGAGCCCCACGCATTCCCACTTGTCTCACAGGGCTAAGTCCATGTCAACGTACTTCCCCAGATCAGCTGTGCAACCCTAAGGAGACAGAAGCTGCCCCGAAACCGAAACAACAAATTTCCTTTGCTCTGTATGAACTGCCTGTGTATCCTCTTTTCCTTCCTTTTTGATGGTTATTCACTGTTAATTGGATGTCTGGCGACGGACCAAAATGATACAATCTTTAATAAAATGCTTGGCAATGGATCAAAACTTAAAATGTGTGTACTCTTTGACCCAGAAATTCTACTTACCGGAACTTGTTCTAAGAGGTAATCAGAAAAGTTTACAGAGATGAATAGGAATGAAGGTTCATGACAACTTTGTTTGAAATAGTGCCCTGTTTCAAGAAGACTGTAACAACTGCCACTGAACCAGGGGCTCCATGAGCAGAGCCCTGAACAGCAGACTCCAAGCAGAAGGGAGGCCATTTTCACATACCCACAGCAAGGCACAAAAACACAAAGGCCTTCGTGTTCCCATGGTGTCTGATCTTGATAAAGGCTTCTGGAGTCTGCCCCCTGCATTTGCCCTTCTCCAAGGCACAGGCCAAGGTTACAGGAAGCAAGGGCCCCAGGGTACCGACTCCTAGCGATTGATGTCTGGGAGGGAGCCTGTCCCTGGACACAGAGGGCACAGCGGAGTGCCATCAATGTTTTCTGGCTGATTCTTCATCCCTCCCCCTCACTGACTACATGAGTAAAGAGGGAATCTTAAAAACACCTAAGGAATATTCTAGCTAACTCCTTTGAGAAAAAACAGTTTGAGAAAGTACAGAGGCCGCCATAAGGAACATTCCTTAAGCTATTATTTATATATGTATATTATATATTATATTTTTATTCATTTTGTTTGTGTCTGTATGCATTTATGCAGCTGCACACAGAAGTCAGAAGAGGGCATTAGATTCCTTGGAGCTAGAGTTACAGGTGCTGTGGGCAGCTTCTCTTGGGTGCTGAGATATGAACTCAGGTCTTCATGGTCTACTAAGCCATCCTTCAGGCCCTCTCTTCTACTTTTAATCAAAGGTTGGTATTAGACTGACCTAAACCTATGCTTGTGGGGAGGTCCCTGTCCATGGCCTAAGCTGCATGTGTGCAGCCTGGACCTCACCTTTCACAGCATCTTACCTCACACATCTGGAGCTGGAAGAACCGTCTCTCCTTTTCCATCTCCTCTGCGATTTCGGCCCCACTTATTTCAGTACGAATCATCCCATGGAGCTTGGCGTGTTCCTTTTTCTCCTTTTCTATTTTGGTTCTACATGAGAAGAAAAGAAGAGATAAATCAAGAGGCCCCTTGGTGTAGTGTTCCAAACTGGACAGCCTCAGAATCACCTTGTTTCATAGTTTGCTGAGACAACCACTCATCACACACTTCAGAACAGGCAGGCTCTTAACTCTCGAAAAGAAACTGTCATAAAAGTATGCCAAACTCGGCCTTCCCTTACCTTCTCAACAGATGGCCTAAGCACCTGCTAGGTCAGCTCTGGGTCAGGATATAGAAGGCCCACACATACCTACTGTTTGTTCACCAACCTCTTTCCTGAGCCTTCCACCAACACACTCTACAAGCCTCACTTAGTGGAGTCACAAGGTTCCCCTGTTGTCCCCTCTTTACAGAGTTCCTTGCTACAGATCACACTGCTCATCCCTTCTGCTTTCATGCCCCTTTCCAAGGTGACTTTATGCTGAGCTATATTACCTAAACATGTGCAGTTCAGGTATGAACTGAACAGATGGGCACACACCCAGAAGAACCAAGGGGGAAAGGAGTCACAGAGCCACATCAGCCAGAGGGAGCTGGAAGTCACTGTGGATTTCACACTGGAGAGGAGATACAGAAAGCCAACAGAATGTACTGGATCTAAAATTGGCTGCCACAAAGGCCAGCATGGTACCTCCTGCTATACCTCAGGGGCAATTGGAAACGCAAGATGATATTTTCTTTAAAATTCATCAACAGGCTACTTAAGTGTTCTCCATCATGAGGAATAAGTGAGTACGAGAGAGAGAGAGAGAGAGAGAGAGAGAGAGAGAGAGAGAGAGGAGAGTGTGTGTGTGTGCACACGTGTTTAAGAAGAGACAAAGACATAACCTCTTTGTCTTTGGGCTTGGCACTTAGGGTAAACGCACAATCTGAAGAAGAAACAAAAATGTAAACAAACGGCCATTTGGCAGGAACCCCATTCAGCGAATTCAGGCAGCTACAAGGAGGGTACTATGGCCCCTGGACTTACAACTCTAAGGTTACTGGCCATATCTCTAAATACTCAGTAGGACCACTGCTCAGGAATTCTGAAGACATCTCAAACCTAGTTATTTATCTTGGGATAAAAGAAACCTCCTGTGTGAGTGGGTAAAGAATTGTTTCCTATATTTATCTTTAATTTACTTCAAGGTGCTGCTCCTTCTTCAGATTCTGGGTTTCTGTCCCTATCCTATCCAGGTGCAGCTTAATCTTACAGAATGTGATGCTGTCTCTCTTTACAACCAGAGCATCTCTCTACCTGATCCAACTACCCAGAGAAGTACCTCTTTGCAAGTTCAGTGAGGGTGGGGAAAACATGACCACAAACAGAAACAGCTGGAAAGAAGTCAGTCAATCTACCTCCTGGCCCCAGATCCAGAGCCCCTTGTTGGGTAAGCAGCAGCCCCAGAGTCTTGGTTCCCAGCTGTGAAGCAGGAATGTTGATCCCTGCATATGTCACTGAACTAGTCACAGATAAGAGATACTAAAGGGACGGATAACGGCTGGGGCCTTTCTGGGCTAAAAGATATTCCAAGTCCCTTGGTTTAATGCCACCCCTGCCAAGCATATGAGTGGATGTCACTACTGAACTGGGGATACCAGGCAACTTCCAGATGGAAATGAAACCTTTTCATGGGTAGAACCAGTGTCAAAGGTGTGTTAGTCATATTAACTGAAGAAATCCAAAGATGGCTTTTTTAAAAAAACTCCCAATTACAGGTTGGAGAGATTGTTTAGTGGTTTAAGAGCACTTGCTGCTCTTACAAAAGACCAGGAATTGATTCCCAGCCCACATGATAACTCACACCCATCTGTAATTCCAGTTCCAGAGGATCCAACACCCTCTTCTGGCCTCCACAGGCACTATACACATGAGGTACACATATGTAATATGCAAACAAAATACACCATTCAGTATGTCTCTATTCTCCCTGGCACAGGGATTACAAAGTAAATATAAAAATATTTTTTAATATATTTTTAAAAAAAATTAAAAAATATTGTTTCTTCAGTTTTTAAAATATTTAAAACCCTTATTCTTCAAAATCACTAGCTCTATTCTAGCTGGTCTGAATCTTCCTGCTTTGGGAATGAGAAACTGATGAGAAATGTTAACAACCACCTGCAGCCAGCTGCAGCCAGCAGAGCTAACTGCCATGACTGGTCTTCAGTAGAGATTGTGTACCTGCTATGAGTCACAGAGCCCCCATCTTTTATATTCTTTTCTTTTAATTAAGTCATACAATTTTTTTTTATTGAGTCACATTTAAAAGTACTGTAATAATTTAACCATTCTTTCTTTTTAAAAAACATTTTGTGGGGATAGAGAGATGGCTCAGCAGTTAAGAACACTGACTGTTCTTGCAGAAGACCTGGGTTTGAATACCAGCACCCACATGGCAGCTAACAACTGTCTGTAACTCCAGTTCCAGGGGATCTGCCAGCCTCTCTGTCTTCTGCGGGCATTGCACGACATGGGTGCACTTACCTACATGCAGGCATAACACTCATACACATAAGATAAAAATAATGAAACATCAAAAAAAAGTGTATATCCTTTGCTAAGGTTAAAAAAAAAAAATCAGCTGAGTGTGGTGGTGCACGCCTTTAATCCCAGCACTTGGGAGGCAGAGGCAGGTGGATTTCTGTGAGTTTGAGGCCAGCTTGGTCTACATAGTGAGTTCTAGGCCAGCTAGGATTAAAGACACCCCCGCCCCCCCGCAAAGAACCAAGTAGAGTGAAGGCACTAGGGCTTGCAGACTCTTCCTAATATCAAAATGGCTGGTATTTCAAAGAAACAAAGACCTAAGGCTAAAAGCAGATTAAAAAAAAAAAAAAAAAATCTGTGTGTGCGCGTGCACGTGTGTGTGTGGGGGGGGGCGGGGAGTGTTCATGTTTGTAACTGAGGGTATACATGTATCCTGGATACATGTGGAGGTCAGAGGACAACCTCAGGTGCTGGTCTTTGCTTTCTATCTTGAGACAGGGTCTCATTTGCTATTGTATACCCAAGGCAAGCTGGCCCACAAGCTTCCAGAAATTCTCTGTCTCCACCTCTCATCCCACCATAGGGGCACTGGGCCTTTTTATGTGGGTTCTGGCAATTCAAACTCAGGTCTTCACACTTGCACAGCAGGTGCTTTACTTACTGAGCCATCTTCCCACCTCTATATGTTTCTTGTTTTGTTTTGGTTTTTTTTCTTCTTCAAATTATGAACCACCAGAAGTAAAGTGTAAAAAGCCACGTTGCCGACATAAACAGTAGTAAAATGGAGAAAATGCTTAAAAACAATAAAGGGAAATGTCTCCTGAGAGAAACTGACCTAAATTTCCTCAGTGAGCTTTCCAGAACATCACATTCTATAACCATCAGGACACCACAGAAAATGGACAAGGGGCTCCCTGGAAGAAGTCACCCTCCTTAGAACACAGACACGAGGTACAGAGGCGCCTGTCATCACAGTGAGCCGGGACAATATAACTTTAAGTAAATTCTTTCCTGGATTCAGATTTAGTCAGACAATCCATTCAAACAATAAAAGCTTGATTTAAAACTAAAACCTCAAATTACCTACACATACTTTAAAAAATGAAAACACTCACATTTTTGTTTCATAGTCCTTCCAAGCTTTATCAAAGGGCTTTTTCAGATCCTGTAAACAGAGAGGCAGCAATTAAGTAGGACTAATCATTAACTTCAGTGCAAGACAAACATCCTTATGGCCCAACCAATCCTGACACTGCATTAATTTCTAAAAGAAATCATGTGTGGAACCTTATTTAAAAAAAAAAAAAAAAGAATCAGAGAAATGCTTTTAATAAACTAGGGTTGGGGTGGCCAGCCTTCTTTTTTCTTCTTTCCCCTTTACTTCCTTTTTTCCTTCTTTCCTTCCTTCCTAGTCTCATTTATAAGGAGAATTACAGACTATATAGCACACACTCCAAAGCAGGCCATATTACATGGCTTTCATCCAGTCTCAATGTCCCTGGCCCACCTTCTCACCTCCACTGTACTTCGTGCTCTGCACTTATCCTAAAATTAAATAAAAAAAATATAAACCTGAAAATATAGCTGGGCTTGGCACACCTTTTAATACCAGCACTCAGGAGGCAAAAGCAGATGGATCACTGTGAGTTCAAGGCCAGCCTGGTCTACATAGCCAGTTCCAGGTCAGCCAGGGCTGCATAGTAAGATCTTGTTTTTTTTTTAAAAAAAGGAAGAAGGAAGAAGGAAGAAGGAAGAAGGAAGAAGGAAGAAGGAAGAAGGAGAAGGAGAAGGAGAAGGAGAAGGAGAAGAAGAAGAAGAAGAAGAAGAAGAGGAAGAAGAAGAAGAAGAAGAGGAGTAGTATGACTTTCCCTTAGGAAGACTGTCTATGCTAGGACCTTGGTATGCTTAGTCTCCAAGCTGGCTCATTCTTCCCCTCTGTATTATACTGCAGACCCTGTAAATCAGACTATGAAGAGCTGGGGTTGTGGCTCACAGTAGAGCCGTAGACCTAGCACTAGCTCACACACCGCCCAACAAACCAAAAACTCTCCATACTATCCATTTGCCAAGCTTGCAGCAGCAGAAGAGTTACCACTGTCCCAGCAAAAGGTAATATCAAAATGCTAAATTAAAGGAAACAAATCCAAAGGACATGCTGTGGTAAGAATGTGGTGTGGTGGCTGCCCCAATGGCCAGCACTGCTCTGACTCCCACGCAGAGTGGTCATGTGACCAAGACCCAAGTCCTACCCCTTTTACTCCTTTCAGGTCTCCTTTCAGCAAACTGTCCAAAGGGAAGGATATTATGTTGTTCATGTTCTGAATCTAAAAAGAAAACAAAACAGGAAAAAATATTCTTAATTTCCTTTATAATCTAAAGCAAGGATAACACCAATATTAAGACATCTGGTAATTTACCTTCACACAAAACCTGGCCAGCACAGTGTGATAGCCTTATCCACACCCACTTTATTTCACAAGTGAACATATATATCTAATGAAAGGCCTAGATCTGTATGTTAAGCTTCTATTCTTACACTGTGAAAAGACAGTCATTACAAGGAATAAAACCTGTCTGAAAATAGTCAATGAGACGATCAGCCAGTCACAGAGCCTAGAATAAAAGGGCACAACTCACTTCCTATTGACACAGCTGCGGGCCCACTAGGGGCTATGTGTGTGTGTGGGGGGGCATCCCAGGCAGCATGCTCCCAACATGGAGTGGAGAGGAAAGCAGATCCAGGGGCTTCGGTCTGCTGGGAAAGCATGTGAGTGAATGCTGAGGGTGATGTGAGGGTGATAAGAGAAGAAATGGGGGGAGAGGGAGAGAGTAAGGGGTGGGTGTGAATGGGTGTCAGAGTGAAGGAGGGGCTGTAGTCAGTGAGTGTATGTGGGGGGATGCAAGTTGAGTATAGTGTTTCTGAGTGTCTGGATGAGTGTGTATCTGCAGCTGGAAAGAGGAGACAGCTGAGAAGTTAGGGTAGGAGTCAGGGAGTCCCTTGTCCTCCCTGAAGAAGAAGCCAAAGATGCCAACTTGAATTGTTATCACGGAATAAATCTTGTGAAATCAAAGCCTCCTGACACACTCAGTACACACCAGGGGCAAGCAAGGCTGGTCCACTGACAGCTCCAAGTGAGTGCTGTATGAACTGCAAAGTTCTAGCCTGGAATCACAGGCCTAAGTCCTGAGCCCCCAGTTGCCCTCCCCACATAGAAAATGAGATTGAGACCTGCTTCTTCCCTTTCTGGGCTCAGCCCACCCCATGCCATTAGCACAACTGACCGGCCATGCCAGTAGGGCTGCCCTCAACCACATTACAGGAATAGGTCGAAGAAGACAGGAAGGACTTTGTAACTTCTGCATTCATTCTCAAAATTCAGCAAAGGAAATTTAACTTATATTCTCCTTCAATAGAAAGATAAAATATAGATACCATTTTTAAAGATAATTTGGAGGGGGCTAGAAAGATGACTTAGCGGTTAATAGCACTGTCTGCTCTTGCAGAGGATCCAGGTTCAATTCTCAGCACCCACATGGAAGCTAATAACCATCCATAACTCCAGTTCCAGGGGAATCTGATGCCCTCTTCTAACCTCCAATATATGGGTGTCATGCACGACATGGGTGCACTTACATACATGTAGGCATACACTCACACACAAGAAGTAGAAATTAATAATTAAAAAGAAAAGACAGTTTGGAATGGGATTACCAGATACTTTCCAACACAGAAAATTTTTATTTTATTTCATGTAAATGTATGTGTATGTGGGTATACCCATGTCATGGCACCTGTATGGAGGTCAGAGACAACTTGCAGGAGTCAGTTCTCTCCTTCCACCATGTACGTACACCACAGGAATTAAACTCAGGTCCTCACAGCCTTGGTGGCAGGAACCTTCACCCTCTGAGCCATCTAGCCAGTCCACAGCCTTGGTGGCAGGAACCTTCACCCTCTGAGCCATCTAGCCAGCCCTCAGCACATGAAATTTTCAAGTGAGGTAAGAGCTCACTTGAAAAATACTGCCAAGGTACTCAATAATGCCTGCACCAACAACCATACTGCCAAATGAAAGCTCCATTAACAACTATCATTTCCAAAATGATTTTTTAAGTAACTGTTGCCTTAGTTCTAAGCAACTCAACATTGGTCACAGACCTGGCATTGGTCCCAGGCACACTGTGACCTGCTGTAACTTGTGAAGATTAACCATAACAGATAAACTTTTAAATACTAAAAAGTTCCATCTGAGATGAGGTCTGTGGGTGACAATGACAAACAAATCTGTGCCAATGATTAATCTCTGAGAGCAAGCACACCTGGATTTCCATTGTGAACTGGCATGAAGGCCTCACCCATCCCTGCACCCACAAGGCAAAGGACCAAGGCAGACACCCTACGCTGCTCCTGGCTGCACAGTCATCCTTGCTCCTGTTACCATTCCCCACTATCTGCTGCTTCACCAACCAGTGGTCCCTGACACCTCTCTGCTCTCTACCACACAGCCACACTAAGCCAAGTCTTCTCCACATCCCAGGCACTTATATACCCTTACCTGCCATACCCACATCTAGGCCTTCCCAGACCTGAATGTTTCTCTGCCCGACTGATGTATAGTATCCCCTGTGCCCTGCTACAGACTGCTAGTTCCTGAGCTGCCCCATCCCCTCTTTCAGTCTTGCCAGACTTACATAGAGCCATGTTGTTAACAGATACCAAACTGCTTATTCCCACATTAGGGGACTAGGGGGCATTAGGAGATCTGCTCTCCAATGCATCTGCTCTGCTCCTTTCATCTCCCCATTCGGCTACTAAATCAGGCCAGCCTGGTCTAAATAGTGAGTTTCCAGCCAACTGGGGCTACAGAGAGGCCTTCCTTATCTCAAAAAAAAAAAAATTTTTTTTTTTTTGTGGTATAGATAGATTTATGAAGGAAGGGGTAGGCAAAGTCTGGCAGGGAACAGCAGAGACGGGCGAGCAACTGTGGAAACTGTGCTTCCCAGCTGGTCCTCCCTCTGTCCCCTGACTGAAATGCCCTCTCTAATCCTTACTGTCCACAGCCTCTGAACTCCCAGCAATTCAAATACCAAGTAGTAGCCTGGTTCCCCAGCAGGAAGTGACCTTCCCTTCCCTAACTCCCTCAATACACTCCACTTCTCTTCCCTAACTCCCTCAATACACTCCACTTCTCTTCCCTAACTCCCTCAATACACTCCACTTCTCTTCCCTAACTCCCTCAATACACTCCACTTCTCTTCCCTAACTCCCTCAATAACGAACTCAAAAAACAGAGAATCAAGACAAGAAGTAACCCAATTAAAAGATGGACTAACTCCCTCAATACACTCCTTTTTCTTCTAGCACTTAGAAGGCCCTGGTACCATCTGTTTTACATGGTATGGTCTAGAAAATAGCACTCCAATGTACCTATCATGTGTCCCCAGCATGGGGCATAGCCTGAGAATGACTCAGAACAGTACTGGTAGTATGAATCAATGTACTGCTGCCTTTAAATACAACAGAGCCTGATATGGTGACATATGCCTAGAACCCCAGAACTCTAGAGGTTGAAGCAGCAGGGTCCTGAGTTCAAAGCTAGCCTGAGCTATTTAGTAAGACCCTGCCTCAAAATAACAAATAGCAACAAGTTAAATCAAGTATAATACAGCAAATGTGTATGAATTCATCAATCTACTTAGCAGTTATGGAGTCTATTTTGTAAACAACTGGCTAAGAGAATAAATAAAACATATGATGCATAATAACATACATACACACCAAGAATTATAAAATCTAGGACAGGGAATGTAGCTCAGTTGGTAGAACACAAGCCTAGCAAATACAAAGCCCTGGGTTCAATTTCCAGCATGGCATAAACCACGCATGGTACAGCACATCTACAATTCTAGCATTCAGGAGGTAAAAGCGAGAGGATCAAGAGTTCAGGGTCATCCTCTGAAAAGTTCAAGGCTAGCCTGTTATATATGAGATCCTATAAAATAATAATAATAATAATAATAATAATAATAATAATAATGAGAAGGAGGAGGAGCAGCAGCAGCAGCCGCCACCGCCACCACAGGGCATGATAGCACATGCCTTTAATCCCAGAACTCAGGAGGCAGAGGCCAGCCTGATCTACATAGTGAGTTTCCAGCCAACGGGGCTACAGGGAGACCTTTCTTATCTCAAAAAAAAAAAAAAAAAAAAAAAAAAAAAAATTGGTACAGATAGATTTATGAAGGAAGGGGTAGGCAAAGTCTGGCAGGGAACAGCAGAGAAGGGCGAGCAACTGTGGAAACCCGCACACTGGGCTGGTGCGCTTTCATCTTCACCCATTTAAGCTTTGAGTATGACAGTCTTAAGCTACACACTGTGGACAGGGCACACAGTTCCCTGTGAAAGAACATCTGATAGCCAAAGACAAGTGAGAAGAATGGTACACAGGAGGTGCACACGGCCCCAGGACATAGCACGTAACGAAACAGGAGACAGAGTGGTCAAGAGATGACAATTTAGAACACAGCTGCCAGGAACTCACAGTTTAGCAGGGAGGATAAACTGCCTGTAAACTTGAATGGAGACTCCATGCACCATAAGGAAAGCACCAGGGATTTCTAAGAGAGTCATTTTTATTCTGGAAACTAGGGAAATTTTGGTTGAGCATGGCATGTGAAACGGACCTTCCAAACACAGGGGAGAATTCTGGCTTTTGTGGGGATGGATGGCACAGCACCCAGGCAAAGGAAAGGAGAATGTGGAGGGTGGGCACTGATGAAGGTCAAAGCAGCCACGTTAGCAGAGGGGGCAGTGGAGACCACTGCTGAAAAGGGAAGCAGATGCCATGCTTCATTCACAAGGTTTTCTCTTTGGAGTTAGACAAATTAACTGAAATAGTAAACTATTGTTTTTTGAATCAAAATTAAGTTCAGTAATAGAGGCTGAAAGTAAATCAGTGGTCACCTGGAGCTGGGGAGATGGGATTAACTGTTAGAGCATGTAAGGGGTGTGACAGGGGAGTCCTAGAACTGAAGCATGGCAAGAGGCACACTTCTAGGGACGGTTCCAAACAGCACTGACTCATTTATATGAGCAGGTTTTATGATATGGAAAGCATACCTCAGAAAAGCTGTTTATGCAGCTTGTTTAAAGGAACAAATAAAAACAGAACCTCCATCAGTGGTTCACTAAGTCCTCCTTGCTCCCACATGAGCCTGTTTGCCTCTGCATTTCCACACACGTGTGTAAGGCAGCAGAACCACTCTAGGTTTCTGCTCCTCTACTCTGCCTGACCAGAAAACAGATGTGAGGGAGAGAGTTATCCTGCAGCACAACCTGGGGCAGAAAGGCTAACAGGTCAGAAGTCTCTTTGCTCCATGTATCAGGGCAGCTGCAGAACAGAGCGCCACCAGGTTCTGCCCAGGAGAGATGAACAGGCAGCCCAAACACTGCCAACAAGGATTAACTTATCCCCAGGCAACCACTCAGAACACTTTCCCTCACTCTAACCTAGCGCTGTAAAATGCCTTTCAAACAGCAAGCACCCATGAACACAACGATCTCTCTTAATCAGGGCTGTAACTGTGGCCCAGCCAATATGCAATCTTTTAAAAATAACAATCCTCCCATATTTCTTCTTTTTCCCTCCCTCTTCCTATCTTTGCTTTTCCTAAGTTCACTCGGACAAGATGAGTCAGTTGGAGCCAAAAGTCTATAATCTCCTAAGTACAATAAAGTGACTAGGCCAGCAGGGCAGGGAGCAGACAGAGGTCAAGAACAGTCACTATGTTAACACCAGAGCTGATAAGTGGAAGGCGGATGTGGATGTAGTAGAGCCAGCCAAACCACCTTTACACACTGTTCTTCCTAAGTATTCTAATTTGGAGGGTGGGGCTTAAAATTCCTTAACTCTAGTTCTTACCACCTCCCACATTGGCTCACAGGGCAGTATCTCATTTGTCCCCATACCTCCAATCACTGGCCAGAATCACAACCCCACCATAGAGGGCCACCCATCTCTCTGGTCCAAAATCTAGGATGCATATGTGAGGTGACACTGATGGATTATACATCTTAAAAGAATGAGCACACCAGCTGCCTGTGCCTCTCCACATTTGTATGATTAAGTTTCAAGTAAAAACATGAGCTCCTTAGCTCCATGGGCCACCACAGCCACATGAATCTCAGGGCATCACACTGAACAATGTGCCACTTCCATCGGTGCAGAAATTCTAGTAGGCACTAATGCTTTCTGGAAATGGCCCTTTGAAAGTTAAGCAGGTCTATGGAGGGGTAATACCATAAACCTCACACATTTGCAGTGTGCTATGAAAGGTATGAAAGATTCATTCACGTTGCTGTATTAATGGTCCACGTCCATTATTACTGCTGAGGACTCCAGTGTACATAGTGGTTCATCCTGACACCAGCTGGTTGATTTTGAATTGCTTCCAGATTAGGCACTACTACCAATGCTATAAATGAAGGTGCTATAATCATGTGTAGGACAGGGTCTCTTTATAGACCCAGCTGGCCTGGAACTCACTATGTAGGCCAGGCTAGCCTTAGTCTCACAGAGATCCGCCTGCCTCTGCCTCCTAAGTGCTGGGATTAAAGGCATATGCCACCATATCCAGCAAAACTTTTTATTATTTTTTTAACTATGTGTATGGGTGTATGTGGTCATGGGGGGGTGGTGCAGGTATCTGTGGAGGCCAGAGGCATCAGATTCCTCTGGAGTTGGAGTTATAGGCAGCCTGATGTGGGTGCTGGGATCTGAACTCAGGTCTTCTGCAAGAACAACAGGCACTCTTAACAACTGAGCCACCTCTCCAGGCCCAGGATGCCCTTTGTATCACGTGATATTTGAGCAGTCTGAAGGGCGCAAGGCAAAGAGCCATGTGAGTCTGGTGGAAAAACACTCTTGGCAGAAGAAACTGCTAACACAAAGGCCCTGAGGCAGAAGTGTGCCCAGCAAGCCCAGAGGACAGTTCTCTGTGTTCCTTCTCAAGGCTGCTTTGTCTGGAAGAATGAGCACCCAGGCAGAAAATTTTTGGAGGACAAAGGGCTAGAATATGCCACCAAATGGCACAAGGACATTTCATCTCATTTCACCCTCACAACCACTCTCAGAAGTGGGTCCTGCTCAACCCACTAAGGTGACATGAAACAGAGGGTTAAGTCATCCACTTGGTCCCCAAATCACATAATTAGGAAGGAGCAGAGCTAGGCCTAGAACTATGAAGTCAGAGCTCTTCTAATAGTCTCACAGTGAAATGGTTGAAAGCATCCTGGCCCTCCCAGAGTAAGAGGACTCCCATCTGACATAGAACAGGCCAGGCTGGAGCTGTCTCCATTACATTTCTTTATGATCCCCTTTCATGAAAAGCAGATACTGCGCATACAGGGAAACTTCCTAAGCGAAACTATCTGGGCCACTTGCCCTTAATGTGAGACACTTCACTTGGGCTATCCATGGTATAGTCTTGGTCTAACACACATACACACACACACACACACACACACACACACACACAAAGAACACACATGCACATGCAGGGGAGCCTCGTGAGCAGATACCCTCTGACCTACTGTCCTGTCTTTTGACAGCAGAGCCATTTTGAAAGTTGGTTTCATTAAAAAGAATGGACACCAATCTTAAGTGTTTAACACAAACTGAAAGACAAAAACCAACCAGCAGCCAACACACTGGCAACTTTCACACCAAAAAAAAGTAAGGAAAGTGTTGACCTGGTCTCGGCTTTCAACACACTTCACCAGCAGTCATCTGCATTGATCTTTTAGGTCCCAAATGGAGAGGAAATAGTGACCCTCTGCTCCCTCTTCCCAGAGGAATAAATGAATCTGCACACATCATTCAGTCTACAGTACAGCATCCACTGAAGGTTGGGTGGAGAGATCAGGGCAGCATGAAGATCCAAAACCCCTGCAGCCCACAACTTCCTTCACTTTGGATGTTAATGCTTAGTAAGCCATCAACCAAGAAGGTCAGCACCTTTTCAAACATGTTACCTCCAAGAATCCAAGATTAGAAAATATTTGTGACGGGCTAGGTGTGGTGGCACACTCCTTTAATCCCAGCAGAGGTAGGTGGATCTCTGTGGCATCGAGGACAGTCTGGGATGGTCTACATAGCAAGTTCCAGGCCAACTGGGGCTAAATAGTGAGACCCTGTCTCAAATCATCCCCCTCCCAAATTGCAATGGCTTCAAGTTAGACCTTAATTGCCCAATATCTCAATTTCCACAAGGGTAAGAGTTAAAAACACTTGACCAAATCCTCAGCTAGGCCAGCAGTTTTCAAAGTATCACTCCGACCAGCAAGATTTGCACAGGAAATTTTTGACAAGATAAGATCTAACTATATAGGCTAGGCTGGCCTTGGAGTCTCAATCCTCCTGCCTCAGTCTCCCAAGGGCTGTGATTACAAGAGTGTACCACCACATCCAGGTTTAATGTATTTGGAAAGTGGGGAGGGGGTGGAGAACTGTGAAGACCACAGCTCCTTTGTCCTCCAGGGGTTGATGTGCTCTGCCAAGACTCAAGCCCCTTCCTCTCTATCAAGGAATTTACAGAGATAAATCCAATAATTTTTTTTTAAAGATACAAATTCCTGTAGAGACTGATAACCTCCACTCTGGCAACTTCTCAGCTGCACCACATGCCTTCTACTCACCTAAGGTTCTGAGGACTATTGTCCCCTGTCAAGTCTGAATTTCTAGGAAGCCCCAGGCAAGGTGTAAGGCCAAGGCCCTTGGGAGTGCCTACCAAATATGCTTTGTAGACTAGAACTGGTCAACTTTTAGATTTTCAGCCAGTAATAAATAGCTGAAAATTTTCAAAGAATGGGGAACTTGGTCCTTAGATTTATCTCTGTAAATTCCTTGACAGAGAGGAAGGGGCTAGAGTCTTGGATGAGCTCATCAACCCCAGGAGGACAAAGGAGCTATGGTCTTCACAGTTCACCACCTCCTCTTCCCAAATATACCAAACTCGTTTGCTTCAAGCTCATCCCTGGTAGCCAAGAAACAGGGTCAAGTCTCTCTCCCTTCAAAGCTTTCTCCTTTGGTTACAGCTTTTCTCTAGAATGGTGAATACAGCTGTCTCCCGATCTTTCCTGATGTTCCTCCGCTGCTGCCACAATTTAGCTTCAGTTTTGACAGAAGAATATCAGGGGAACATCACAGTGCTGAGTGCTCTACAGGTCCTCCAGCCTCCTCTCATACCCTCCAGCCTTTCCAGGCATTAATTCTAGAGTCTGGCACCTGGTCTTTTTAAAGACTTTGAGGTTCCCCTATTGAGACAAGCTGTCCTTTGAACATCCAGTGACTGAGAAAGCAGAATGACAAAAACAAAAAGAAAGCTGCTTTGAATTCACCATTCCTTTTGAGTGGCCATCTCTTACCACACACTGGTGACTGGTGAAGGCATCAGTTTCCGTGCCTTGTGATCACACTGGTATACAGGTGGACTCAAGGATACTTTTTCCTGTCCCACCTCCATCCCCAAGGCCCAGGATGGGAGCCATGACTTCCTGCTTTCACGACTGTTCTCCTGGGACTCCAGGGATTGTTCCTGGCCAGCAAAGCACACAGTATGCTCTCACAGAAGTCAACACAAGAAATACAGAGCTCACTGGTCCACAACAGCACCAGCACATGGACAGCACCCAGTCTGCTCTCAGGACTTGTCTCCGCTCTTCCTGTGCCAGAGGCCTAGCTAGCCTATCCCCTCCCACAAATAGTTTGTCCAATTTCCTCTGACCTTTAGAAGCCCACAGACCAAAGAAGCAAAACTATCCCCTCAGCACAGAAAAAGTACCAAGTAGAATCCAAATATGAATTAGATAGCTAATGTCTCTTACATTAATTTTATTTTTTGTTGTTTAGTCAAATGAAGTATTTTCATTTTTGGTTGGCAATCCCTGAGTTTAGAACTGGCCTACAACACTTAGTCTCCTTAGTCTTGGATTAGGCCTTCCGACCACGAAGGAAGCTGTATGAAAGAATGCCTACGTGTCAAAGCTCTACGTAGCCACAGTAACTGTTAGTAGGTCTGTTCATATACTCTCATACTCTTTCCCAAGCCCTCAAGCTCTCCTCACTCAAAACCTATCAAGTCCTACTTTGCACACAAGTTTACAAGCTACAGCACCATGTGTCCCCTGGCACCATGGAACATGAAACATGAGGGAACACAGCAACTCACTGGACAAAGGTCCAAATATTCAAAGGCAGACATTGGAAATGAGAAGTCCAATAGTCTAGGGCTAATATCCAGGAAGATACTCCTGTATCACAGAGCCACAGGCCACTGGGGGCTTCTCTAGAGTTCAGTACAGTTCATCAGTGAATGGCCTAAGCAATGACTAGGTCATCCTCCCAGTAAGAGAAATTATGATCAGTACTACCTCCACCTAATAAGAAAGATTGCTAACACATGTTAAGATGCAATACAGCTTCAATGAAAGAAGCTGAAATAAAAAAATAAAAAAAAAAAAGACTATAATAGTCCTGAGGTAAGGATTTGTGGTAGAAGCTGTCTCCACTAAGTGACAGGATGAGCTTTACTAAAATGAAAGGTCGGCTCACAACCTAAGTCCGAGAGTGCTGGGAGGAAAAAGAATACTGCTGCAATGCTGGAGAACAGCCAGTTGAGATGGAACACTCCTCTATCAGATGAGGGGGAACCTCTCTCCTAGGTGAGGTAAAGCACCCTTCTACCAGATGAGGTAGAGCACCTCTACTAGGTAAGATGGAGCCTCTCCTGGGTGAGGTAGGCCACCTCTCTGCCAGGCATATACTAAAAAGCCACTAGGCTGCTGCTCATCCCAACAGAACCTAGCTACCCTCTCTTACTCTACAGCTTCATGTCTTTTAACTCTGCATTTGTATAGAGAACAATGAAGACACAGGAACATGATGCCTGGTGGAACTCCCAGGGTTCCTCTTTCTGAATGAGAGAACAGAAATTCTTCAGCCCAGGGCCAGCGTCTTCTTACACTGTAGCTCCGTCCTCAGCCGAACCTCCCTGGCCTCTGTTCTGACAGATGCTGGTCTTCGCTTGGAGCAGGTTCTGTGACTATGAGTCCCTAGTCCATTACTGAGTCTCTGAAGTCAAAGATGAAAACATTCATCTGCAGCTGACCTTGCAAAAACCAGCCCTGAATTGCAACCTGTCATTCAACTTACTTATCACAGAAGCAATTCTTGGAAAATCTCTCCAAGATTCTAACCTGCATGTGAAAAGGGGAAAAGAAACTAAAGAACCAGGCTGGCTCTGTGACTTGCTCAATGTCACACAAGTTACATTTCTGGAGCTGCTTGGTTTCTCTCTTTACTCTGTATGACTACAGAGAAATCTCACAGGCTTTCTGAAGGTGAGAATCTCACCCATTAGGAGGAAAATCTCATTTCATACTAAGGCAGTCTTTCCTCGAGCTGTTCCAACTGCTTCAGAAACACCCTCCCAGGCCTCCCAACAGGCAGGCATAGAATAATTATTATTCTTTCTGGACAAGAGGTGGAACTGAGAATCTTAGCTATATTGAACTGAAACTTCTTTTAAAATGTCTGAGAGATATCAAAGGAAAGGCTTTGAAAACATGTGATAAGATTAATGTCACCAAAAACAGGAATAAGAGTGATATGCAAAACACCCATAAAAAGACAACTTTTCCCACCACCCGCTTAGAAGCCGTGGTTCAGTATTCCTATGGATGACAACGTCCACATTAGTGAGGGCTAATTTAAGTGCAAAGAAGATTTTGTCCTATCTTTATCCTTGCTGGGAAATAAGACCAACAAGGCTATCTCCATAAAGTAAAACCTTTGACACTAAACTCACACATATGTCATGGGACTAGATTTAGCAAGTTCATAGGCCCTAACAAGTCACCTAGGTGCTGGGAAGTACCTTACAAGCCCTCCCCACTTACACAGTTCACATCTACCCTGGCCATGTGAGACAAGGCATCTCAGGGCATCTCGCTTTAAGCCAAGGGAACAGGCACTCCAGCTGTCAGGCATGTTTCTGTTTGTTGTACTTTTCCCCTGTATTGCTTTCTCTCATGTTCAGTCTTTTCCTTCTGAAAAGCTGACAAGCAGCTTTGGCTCCTTTCAATGTCAATAGTGGAAAGCTCCATGAGTTTGGCATTCAAGGCCTGGCTTTGAATCCTAACTCGGTCTTTCACCAGCTTAGGTCTCCTAAGTTACTTAGCTTGTGCACTCCACGCTCAAGAGGTGATAGTACAGATCACCCTGCATAGCAGTTCAACAGGGCAAAGGAAACAGAATATCCTTAATGTCCATGCTCGTACACCATGGGTGTGCAAGACCTCCACACTCTGCAGAAAGCCTGGTGGCAACTGAACTCTGATTTTCTTCTAGTATTGCAAGTAGTAAAGCCACAGTACAGTGAGCAACATAAAAGTCTCAGCATTCAGGCCCTGCTCTGCCCCACCCCGCCCTCTGCTTCTTCAGAAAATACAAGGTGGGAGAAAATGCTTTGGGCTACCTATGTAACTGTGGTAACTCCGGACCCCAAGATATGGAAAGCTGCTCGTGACCCTCCTAATACATGTAAGAGCACCTACCTGGTTTTAGTTTATACATAAAATCAAGCTGAGAAAGTCTAGCAAGAGAGGTGAGATGAGCAAAGATTTTAAATGCTGGTGGCCTAGATGAAGAGACAAGAGTGCACACTCTTGCCCATCGGTCTCCAGCTGTTCTGAACAGGCTGCTGTCTACCTACCACTCAGCAATCCTCCCCATTCCCTTTCACTGCCTGCCTTACTGCACTGAGTCTTCTTTCTCAGCTTCCCTTATCATTTTTGCTAACATCCTGCAGGAGTTTGAGAAATGCGCATGAGTTTCTAGTTGCTGTTCAGAAACTCAATGCTAGCTTAGGGATCCATGTTTGTCTTTTAACTGTTTCTTAATTGAGATTTTTCTTTTATTCTTTTTGATCTGCTTTCCAGGTAATTTCTTCTATCCTGACCCTTTTTGTCAGATTGTGAGGGTGTGTGCACACACATTTATGGGGGGGATATGCATGTGTGAGTTTCTGGTACACAAGTGCAGAGGTCAGGTATTGGTCCTCAAATGCCTTCCACCTTTTGTTTGTGACAGGGTCTCTCATTGGCTTGGAACTATACCATGTAGACCAGGCTAGCTGGCTTCCAATCTTGCCACCCTGGAATTACAGTGTGACCAAAAAGGGGAACAAAAATGTTATAAAACACACACACACACACACACACACACACACACAGAGGTGAATTTTACAATCAGCTCAAGCACTGAGGCTCAGCACTTCTATGGCCTGATGAGTATTCATTTAGGCTCAAATAAGATTTTTTTTTTTTACATGGGTCCTGGTATCCAAACTCATACTTGTGAGGCAAGCATTTTACCAACTAAGCTATCTCTGGGTTAATTTTTATATTTTTTATACTTCCTTACATTAATGGTTTTCCCATCCCCAGCCTTCTTGAATAACCAGCAAGGCTTCCTTCCCAGACACACAGTGTCTCTTTGGGTTTCTCTAAGATATTAAGCAGAGCTGCTTTAATGCTTTATTCTGCTCTTTGAATCACTCTTTCTCCAACCCTTTTCCTCCTTGCTTTGGTCTCTCATTCTGGAGGATGCTTATTTATTCTCACAGTAAGGCACTTAGATGCTGACTGGCCACTCCACATGTGTAGAAGGGGTCTCTCCACTGAAGGGCTCGGAGATGAGACAGCATGCTTTGTCCAGCGGAACCCCAATCATGTCAACATCTAGACAGCTTTACTCTGGGACTATGCCCAAAAAGAAGATCTTCCCCTCTCCCCCCCCCCCAATTATGCACATCTGCCATAATCCCTGGGGTGGTTCCAAGGTGCAGCATGCAGCCTGCCACTGTTTGGGGCAGGGACAAAGAGTAATGAACATCATCAGAATGCCAAGGTTTCAAATTTATCTAAGTTTAAAAAAAAAAAGTCCCAAGCATAGTTGACAGCTTCTTCTCCTTCTTCTCCTTCTCCTTCTCCTTCTTCTTCTTTTTGGGTCGTTTTGAGACAGGGTCTCCCTGTAGCTCTAGCTGCCTGGAACTCACTCTGTAGACCAGGCTGGCCTCGAACTCACAGAGGATCCTCCTGCCTCTGTCTGGGATTAAAGGTGTGCGCCACCATGCCCGGTGACAGCTTTTTTTTTTTTAAAAAAAAAACAAAAAACAAAAACAGGAATCTTTTCAAGTGACGATGAAGAGAGACCAAGAGCCTTAATGATCTTGCTCTCTGCCCTTCCTGTTATTAACTCATACATTATGTTCCCTGCTTTCCACCCCCTGAAGGCTAGGCTTACGGACCCAGTATCGTCACCATCTCAAGGATGAGCTGTTTTTTCACTTGTTATTAGCTTGCTGGGAGGAGGAATGAAAAAGGCCCTGCTGTTTGCAACCCCCATAGAGGGCATGACCCAGCTCCTGACTGGTCTTCTGGGACCTTTAGGAGAAGCTGGGGAAGAAAAACAGGAAGGAGATGCTGGGGAGAGCTACTCCGGGAAACAAGCACCCACAAGGGCAGGATCACAAACAGTCCTCTTGCCTCTGCTTCAGAATTCTGTTCCCACGGCAGGGACAGCTCACAGCTGCCGAGCCCAAGAAAGGACCAATTCATACCCATGTTACCAAGTACCTGCCACAGGCATCTGCACCAACCCTGCATTTCTACTTGTTCAGGAAGTCAGGCATTTCTTTCTATCCTGCTTTTCAGCTCTGCATTTGGAAACAGGAGGCCTTTAAATATTCATGGCACTTTCCGTGCTTTGAATACAGGTAATAGTGTTCTGAATCTATTTATTAAATATTATCACTAGGAAAGCCTGCTATCATTACCAGACACAGACTAGTCTACACAGTTATAAAACTACTAGACCTAAAGTCAGAGGCCCTTAAGAAGATGAATGAATTTACTTATTCCCTCCTGTACCTGAATATGTTTAAAATGCCAAGTTAAATTTAAAAGTCATGTTAGAGGAAAAATTACAACCTTAAACTTTATTCCAAATTGGCCCAATGTGTACATACAGAAAAGTGCAATTTTTCAGATTCCACAGGAGCCAGGGAATGCCTTCCTAGTTTATCAGAAACAAGCCATTCAGACTCATTGCTGGGCCACCTTTCCAACAGGAACACCATACACATTTCACATACCATAGCTGCACACAAAAAGCGGGCACTGACCAGGTTTTTGAAGAGCGCTGTCAACTCCTTGGTGAATACAGAGAACTTCAGGAATGCACTTCCTAAATCTGGGTCATCTCTGCATACACAGTTGCCACCGAACTTCTCCAGAGCTTGGGTGTACTGCTCCTCGTTCTCTACATGCGCTGCAAGAACAAGCAGAGGCTGTTAATGTACTTGCTGAGCAGTCTGTTCCTGGACCGCTAGATCCATCTGAGTAGCAAGTAAAACTGAACACATACACAGAATAAACACTGAGGAAATATCAGATTACAGGAGCATAAATATTGTTATAACCCATTGTGCCCAAAGCAGCAGTACAGTGTCAAGAGGGAAAGTGCCCGCCCAGGTCCTCCAGTCCGCAGCACCCCAGAAGACTCCCAGAGATAACCCACCTTCCCACAGCTTCCCAGATCCCTCCTCAACTCAATCATCACAGAAGCTACTGGTCTAAGAGAGGGCCCTGGCCCCTTCTTAGAAATTCAGCAAAGGATGTCAGCTCTTCCTCTCTAAAGTTCAGGACATCAGAATCACTTCCTAACAGACGGACTGTGGTGCTGTCTAAAGCCTGGGCCTGGCAGCAAGGACCAGTTTGGTACTCAGTGCCTTTGTTCTGCACCTCCTCTGTCTAGGGCCCTCTCCTCCTCTGCTCCCATTCACTGAATCCATTTAGCCTTCTCCCAGGAAACTCTCTCCTCTCTCTCTATTTACATGTTACACTGAAACTAGTGTATGCCCATCCACTGGAGGTGCTTAGGAGAGGGAACTGACTGTACTCAACGTCGTGTATGAATTTAAGACCACATACACAAGATTTGAACATAAAGAACAAACTCTGTTACCATAAAGAGTAACAATCTGACCTCAGGCTCTCTAGCCCTGTTCCTCTTCACCTCTCCTGGACATCAAGATTATACACAGAAGAGGTAGGGAATTTAGCTCAATTGATAATATACTTGCCTTGCATGCACAAAGCCCTGGGTCTGATCCCCAACACCATATAAACCAGGAGAGATGGCACAGGCTGGTAATCCCAGCATTTGGAGAGGCAGAGGTAGAGACAGGAGGATTCAGGAGTTCAAAGTCATTCTTAGCTACATAGTGAGTTCAAGGCCAGCCTGGGCTACAATCAGGCTTTTAAAAAAAGATCAGACACACAGAACTTTACCAAGTAAAAGAAGCCAGAGTTCCTACTCAGATCTCTGATTTGAGGTGGGAGTAAGGAACATGAGTAATTCCAGTAAGCTAACATAGTTGAATACAATTTCCCTCTGCTGGGGCAGGCATTTTCAAATGAAACCAGCCGGTCTGAAACAGAACAACTTTCATTTACACGGATCCTACTTCGCCTACTTTAGCTATTTCTGTCAGAAATCTAACACAGTCACTTTTCAAGCATGGCAGACAGACACACAGCACAGCTTCACCAGATGATCTTCATGCTGTGATTGCCTCACCAAGGAACAGATCCCGAAGACCCCTCTGTACCCGAGTTCTTCCTCAGAAAATTAAATTCATTATAAGCCAATGCCAATGCTGGCCTGACAAGTGGAGCAAATGAAGAGACCAGGCCCTTTTATGGGCATTCCTGGACGCTGAGCCAGTCTTATGATTCTGCCAGGGGAAACACATTTGCTGTCCTTGAGCTCCAGTGGCAGGATGTTTGGGAAGATGCTAATGTGCATCTAACAAACACTAGGGAAAATTAAATGTCAACATTTCAGTTCTTTTCCTTTTTAAAAAACACTCCAGGGCTGGGGACATAGAGTGCTTATCTACCATGCACAAAGCCGTAGGGTTTGGGCTGGAGAGATGGCTTAGGAGTTAAGAACACTTGCAAAGGATCCAAGTTTGGTTCCCAGCACCTACATGGCATCTAACACCCATTCTTAACTCCAGTTCTAGGAAATGTGACACCCTCTTCTAGCCTCTGCGGGTGACAGGTCTACATGTGGTGCACTTACATATATGTATGCAAAACATAAAATAAAAATAAAAATTAAAAGCCCTAGGATTCAATTCCCAGAGGTTGGGGGGGGGTGTCCCAGAAAGAAACCTATAACCCTAGGAATTCTAGATAATTAAATTATAGACCATAGTGAGCCAATAAATTAAGACAGAAGCAAACAAACATGGGGTGGGGCTATGTTGCCCCACCCCACCCCCAAGTGTGGTAGTGTCACCTCCAGGTCTGTTGCTACCAGAATGATAATTCTTGCTAAACCTACTCTATCAGCTTCATGAACAACAAAGGCTTGTTGGCATCTGGTATCAGAATACAATAAGATTCTGCATAAGTAAAGGATGCTCAGTGTGAACCAACACAAGGAACAGTAACGGTGGCAAGAGGTGTCGTTTATAAGGAGCATAAACTACGACTACTTTTTTCTAAATTTCAAGCTTTCTTATAACACTGCTAGAAAACTGGGACTCAAAGAGATCAAATAATTTGTCCCAAGATACAAAGCTACATGGTGGTACAGCTGGGCTTAAACCCTACATGTGTCCCATTCCTCAGCCTATTCCTCCTTCTCCTGTCACACTGGTGTTTCATAGCTAAAGACAGTTTACATTGGGTTGAGAGAGCTCAGCAGGTAAAAGCCTAACCGCTTGAGTTTGATGCCCAGAAATCATACAAAGATGGAAGGAAATGTGGAGTTGGCTGACCTCTGACCTCCTATCTGTGTCACAGCATGCATACACCACTCACAATAATAAATGACTTTTTTAAACTTAAGAAAAAGTAGTTTACCTTGCTAAAACTGAAAGTACCCCCCCCCTTTTTTTTTTGGTCTTTTTTGAGACAGGGTCTCCCTGTAGCCCCAGCTGGCCTAGAACTCCCAATGTAGACCAGGCTGGCCTTGAACTCACAGAGAGCCACCTGCCTTTGCCTCTGCTTCCCCAGTGCTGGGATTAAATAAAGGCTTGCACCACCATGACCGGCTCCAATTTTTAAATTTTTAAAAACTTCCATTTCACAGGTGGATCAATAGTTCCTATTTCTATTTATAACTCTAATACATGAGGTAAACTGTGATGGACAGGCCTTCTAAACCATATACTATTTTTTAACTATCTCAAGTTGGCAGTCAAGACACAGGCAGACCCAATGTGGTCTCAGCATGGAGCTGATGACCACAGCACACATCCAGTGCTGGCCACACCCACTGGGTAGGAGAGACTAGAACACAAGCTCTCCAGTCCCACTGCTTTATGTTCACTGCTCAGTGGGCTGCCAGGGAGGAGGTACAACGGGCATGCCCTTCATGGTTCAAATGAATGGGAAACATTCTGCTCAAGCCTGTATACTTTGTATCTCTGCACATCTTTCTAGGATATTCAAAGCAGTGCCCACTGTGAGAACAGCCAACTCCACATAGGGGGACAGATGGCAACTGATTGCTCCCAATTGCCCCAAGTTAGAAAGTTTCCTTCTAGGAGAACTGAGAGCACTTGAGTGCCTTTATCTTTCTTTTGCCAGAAAACAAACTTAAAATAGGAACCTAAAATAAATAGCTTGAGAATAAAGTTTCTGGAAAGATCCCAACTGAGTCTACCAGTTTTTATTTACAGAATTGTGAAAGCTGTTCTGCTATGGGGAGCTTGCTCTCTCACCTCCCCCTGCTTCAAATATCTCATACTCTGGTTCTTATTAATGATCCAGAGCCAAGACTCTCTTCCCTGGAGACTCTAGGAGATGAGAATCAGAGCTACAGAGGCCACATCAGGAGACCCTGTTTCTTCCCAGTTCTATCCTAATACATTCCCATTCACTACGCCTCAGTGCACAAAATCCAACAATCTATTCAAAGGATGAACTAGGACATGTGCATACAGAAATCTATCACAAAGCCATTAAACACTTGCAAGTGCAAAGTTTAGAGGCAAGGAGTAGGCTCTGTCTTGTGCTTTTTACCTGTTTCTGTTATTTCATATGGATATCAAGGAGAAGGCCTAGTGCAAAAGTTACTAGCTCTAAAAAGAAAATAGGTGGCTCCTTTACTCCTCTATAATGGGCCACACACATAATACAGGGGGCATCACAGCCAAGCCACCTTCAACTGCTGACACTGCCATGCCAAAGGATAGAGGATCTCATGGCCAGTTATAACTACCTCTGTCTTCAATTCTGATGCTTCATTCATTACTTCCAGTCTAGTCAGGGTACAGCATTGTGCTGGAGTGGGACCAAGGACAGGTATGCTCATGGGAGCAGGAATGCCTAGGGAAAGTGATATCAATGCATGGGTAAATCATCTGCACTATGCCAGGCAATGTGTTGGCACCAGGAAGCGGGCATTTGGATTAAGGTTTCAAGGACAGGTAGGAATCATCAAATGGAAATGGCAAAGGTGGGGCTAGAGAGATGGCGCCAAAGTTAATAGCACTGGCTGCTCTTGCAGAGGACCCAGGTTCAGTTCCCAGCATCCCCCATGGTGGCTAATAACTGTCAGTAACTCCAGTCCCAGGGGATCTGATGCCCTCCTCTGGTTTCCACAGGTGATGCACACATGGTGCACTTACATACATGCAGGCAAAACACTTATACACATAAAATTAAAATTTAAAACTAAAAAAAGAAGAGGAAGAAAAAGAAACAGGAAAGATGTGAGCCCAGGGGAACCCCAGGGAGTGCCATATGTTCAGCTGTTGTTAACACTGTCACTTTTAAACTTCCTGCCTGTATCTGGCTCTTAATTCTGAAACCATCACAGGGCACACGCATCTTCTGTTCCCACATCTTCAAGGCCATCCATATCCATTATTAGGTCCTGTCAATCCACAGAGGCTGAGATGACCTATCCTAATCCCTCTCTTTACAGACAGAAAGCTAAGGCTGGGGGTTGAAGGGAGCAAAAACTGCATCAAGGTTAGAGGTGAAACAGACTTCTGGCTTCCTGACTCTCAGTCCAAAGCTTTTCCTCCACACTAGAACTGTTTAGTCCTCTCACTGTCACTCTCCTTGGCTCTAGGCTAAGACAAAGGTCACACCCTTCCAGTCAAGTCAACAGCTCAAGGAGCTGTCATCAGAGAAAGGGAAAGGAGTGGGGAGTTCATGCAGCAGCCTCACTGGTCTCTCTGTACTGCCCCCAGGGCCTCTCCAACCCCTTGCTCCAGGACAGACCATGGCCACCTGGGGTCCAGTAAGGAGAGAGCATCTGCTACAGCAGGCCATACCAGCCTCTCAGCTAGCGAAGGGAGCATTCAAGGAGAGGCATGTATTATATTCTCTTTGGTAGCAGCTCTGTAAGACACTCCACAGATGACAGGATAATTAATATTCAAATGTGCACTGCATGTTCACATAGGGATATTCCACAGGTGAGATCACAGCTGCAGGTCCAAATGTTGCCTGGTTTCAGATCTAACCTGCAGCACACAATTTCTACTGAAAGTTCCTAATAGGGGTCTCTTCTTATCCCGTGGGAGAGATCTGTTTTAAGACTTCATTTCTAAAATTAGGTCAGATGGACTGAAAATAATCTTCCAGTTGACAACTTGGTGATCTGTTTTAACATCTTAAAAACACTTGTATCATTTGAGAGCTTCACTTCCAGGGATTAATCCAAGAGAAAAGCCATTAAAGAAATTAATAGAGTTGTGTGTATGGGGCAGTTTATAAACTGCAAGTGGAAAATATCAAAAGTGCCAAAAAGGTAGAGATGGATGAGGAGCAGCATGCCAACAAAACAGCACAGGAGGTTGGCTTTTTAAGAATTTTTAAAAATCTACACGTGCGTACATGTGTGTGTGTGTGTGTGTGTGTGTGTGTGTGTGTGTGTATGCCATTTACATGCTGAGCAGTCCAGAAGAGGGTGTCAGATCCCCTGGAGCTGGAGTAACAAGTGGCTGTGAGCCGCTCAACATGGGTGCTGTGCTGGGAACCAAACTCAGGTCTTCTGGAAAAGTAGCAAGCGTTATTAACTCCTGAGCCATCTCTCCATCCCTGAGGTTGGCTTTTTAAATCACCACACAGGCATGGAGGACAGAAGACCCAGTTTGAAAAGGACAGAATATAAAATGTATTTAGTAGCAATTTTGTAAAATATTAGATATAGAGACAAAGCTGAAAGGAAAATGTATCAAACTGCTAACCATGGTGGTTAAAAACAGCAAACACTCAACAAATGGCTACTGTTAAACACTGGGGAACAGATCCCCAGACTTCCTGGGTATTCCTTCATGCTGCCTTACAGGTGAGGAAATGAACCACAGTGTACAAACCACCAGCCTAGGGCTGCATGGCTTCTAATCAAGGCAGGCTCAGAGTAGGCCAGAGTCACAGCTACTTGTTCTGATTCTTTTCTGGACTTTCTAAATTTTCTAAAATAAGTTTAGCTATCTGCACTTTTGTAAATTTGACAAAAACTAGTCACCTGGGAAGAGGGAACCTCAACTGAGGAATTTCCTCCATCAGCTTGACCTGTGGTCATATCTAAGGGGCATTTTCTCGATTGCTAATAGGAGAGAGCCCAGCCCGCTGTGGGTGGTGCCATTTCTGGGCAGGTGGGCCTGTGCTATATAAGAAAAGTAGCTGAGCAAGTCCGGGGAAGCAAGCCAGTAAGCAGTGTTCCTCCACTGTCTCTGCTTGAGTTCCTGTCTCCATGTTCCTGTCTTGAGTACCTACCCTGGTTTCCCTCACTGAGAGACTACAATGTGGAAGTAGAAGCCAAATAAACTGCCCCCCAAATTGCTTTTGGTCAGTGTTTTGTCACAGCAATAGAAAGTAAACCAGAGCACCATCTTTATAGTAAGAAAAAAACATAAAGAAACCACTGTCAGCTACAATGGTTCATTTCAGTTTTCCACATCTGTGTTTATTAAGAACATCGCACTGTTTCTCTATCAGAGCATCTTCTCAAAGAGCCAACAAGAGCAAGGCAGTGTGTCATCTCTGGTGAGAACAGCCTTCAGGACAATCTCCCACCCCAACCCTGCATTTTTTCTAGTACCTAGAGCTCCTTCTATTTCAAAACTTCATTCAAAACTCCTATGAAGGCGACCAGTCCTGGCAGGTGCTATCCTGGGGTGAACTAAATCTGGTTGTGCCTAACACAAGTTAGCAGTGGAGCTACTAAGATCCAAGGTGTGGGCTGGTCACTGTCTATGATCACTGAACACTCTCTGATCCTGTCATATTAATGATCCTATCCTTCCAGGGATGCTCAACATCAGTGAAAATAGTTTAATACAACCTCCGATTGCTTCTTCCAAACCCCCACTGCACATAGTACATGTGAAGGTATAGAGCTGACCAATCTGTGTCACTTTTTTTCATACAAATGGTGTCTATCCCTTTAGAGTCCAGTCTCTGAGTACCAAAACCATCAACATTCCAGTGTGTTTTCATTCTTTATTTCTTTTTTAAAAATATTTTATTTTTATTTTATGTGTATGAGTGTACTGCCTGCATGTATATGAGTGCACCCATGTCGTGCAATGCCGCAGAGGTCAGAAAAGGGCTTCGGATTCCCCTAGAACTGGAGTTAAGGATGGTTTGTAGCCACCATGTGGGTGCTGGGAATTAAACCCAGTCCTCTGCTAGAGCAATCAGTGCTCTTAACTGCTGAGCCATCTCTCCAGTCCCCAGTCTGTATTTCTTAAGCAACTATCATCTTAAAAGGATAAAACCCAGTCACATAGGAAGGCTGCTATGTTAATGAACACAAAGATTCCTACAACAGGCCCTGCTTTCAAGGAGCAAGCTTCCATCACAGAGAAAGATTCAACCCAATAAATTCTGTGCAGATACAAAGGCTAGAAAACAAAATGGTACTCAGAAACTCATGAACTTGGTATGTGCACAACCTGGGCAGAGGCAGCAGTCAATGGAAGGCCCTGAGGGACCAGATAATGAAGTACTGTATTCAGATAATGGAAAGAACTGGAAGGTAATTTAGAGGGTAATAAAACCTGTGTTAAGAAAGATGGATTAGAGGGGCTGGAGAGACAGCTCTGTGGGTAAGAGTGCTTGCCTTGCAAGCATAAGGACCTGAGTTCAAATCCCTAGCACTCATCTTTTTTAAAGCTAGGCATGACAATGCAAATCTGTAACCCCAGCACAGGGAGCGTGGGGAAGGGGCAGAGGTGGGTGGATCCTGAGAGCTCGCTGGCCAGCCAGCCTAGCCAAAAAGGCGAGCTTCGGGTTCAATGAGAGACCCTGTCTCAAGGTACAGGGTTTAATGTAGCAGGTTTTACCATGCTACATTAAAGTAGTACCTGAATAAAACAGCCTGACTCTTTAGTTTTTACAAAACTAAAAACTCTTTAGTTTTTCCATTATCTGAATACAGTACTTTATTATCTGGTCCCTCAGTGGCCTGAATTCAGAGCACCAATTCCCCCAGTTGTCTCCTGAACTGGACCTTGAGCTAGGCCTCACTCATAATTTTATTCAAAATGGTTTCTCCAGCATCAATTTTTCAATATATTTTTAAATTTTTATTATTTTTATTTTATGTATGTGAGTATATTGCCTGCCTATGTTTTCAATGAAGATGAGCTGCCTTTCAGAACTTTGATATGCTCATTTTCAAGAATACCCACATTTATTCACTATCTTTGGGTGGAGAAGCAAATTGAAGTTCCTAAGAATCAAGGTCAGATGCCCAGGACACTAGGGTTCAGTGAATTTGCCAAAATTAATTAAAAGCCATTAGTCCAGATTCTGTCCATTTTATAAGTCATTCCTACATCACCACAGTAAGGTGAGGAGCATTTCTCTGATGCCCTGCTCTGGCCTCTGCGTGCACACAGACTACTCACCACAAACAGAGGATAGACTGGGGGCCAAGGATAGTGGCTCACACCTGCAATCCAGTGTTGAGAGGCTGGGGCAGAAGGATCACTATGAGTTGGGGAGCTAGCCTGGGCTACTTTTGGAATACCAGGCCAATTTGGAATGAGACCCTGTCTCAAAAGGGAGGTGGGGTTGAAAGAGGGTGGATTTGCAAACATGATGACTAAAGCTTGGAGTCTGCCAACACACAACTTAGTGAGGCAAACATGTAAAAACAACTCACTATGACAGCAAACACACAAGGTAGAAACCACACCATGAGAGGTAAAGAGGAAACTTTCCAGGGCTGGCGGCAGCAAAGGCTTCTGGCAGCAGCCTTCTGAGAATCCAGAACAGGATGCAACTGAAACTGAGCTCCCAGCTGCCTGACTCACCAAGGGACTCTCCTTAGCTGGAGCTGTCTGCATCCTGAGGCTGCTCTGAGCCCAGGCAAAGGACTAGCGGGGCTTTCCTCCAGCCTCTAATCCCCAGGTGTCTCGTGGTCAAAGTTAGGAGGGGAAGCAACTTTGCTGAATGTGACTACAGGTAACTGTTGAATTCTCTGGACAGTCTCTCTAGATACATTTGGTTCAAATAATATTGAGGATGCATATATCCCACTAAGCCTGAACTGAAGAAGTAGGAGCCATCTGAGCCTCAATTTCTTATCAATCAGCAGGACAAGCAGGAGCCTGAGTCAGGACAATGCTTATACTCGAAGTCATAGGACTTGGCTGTCCTCCTGTGATTAACATGCTGATCACTGCTGACAGGACCACTAGTCACCTGTGTACATTCCAGTCATGGTTCTTAACCAGCAGAGAGAAAGCTAGCAGCCAAAACCTCAGAACTGGAAACACCACCAATCTTCAGATCCGTATCTTTGTCGTTTCTCCAACCTGCTGCTGGAACTTTCCAAGGAGCAGCTTCTCCCCCATATTTGAGTCCTGCTCTCGTGACACTACCCCTTAGGAATAAGTTGTGTCTCTGCCTTCCTCATCTCTAAGAAAGCCTTTCATGTATGTTCTCTCCCCTCCAAAACTGAAAGTCCCTGGGCCTTCAGACACACCTTCTATGAGCTTCCTCTGGCTCTAAGATGCTGAGGATCTTATAATGGGACAATGACCTTCAGACTCCCCTGAGGTCAGTCACTTCTAGCATGAGGGGACTTGTACTAGTTCATATCTGAAATTTTTTCAGATGAATGGCTAGACTTGTGGGGGAGAGCTTCAAGAGATTTTCCTCTAATGCTTATCTTTATTATACCCTGACTGTGCCAGGCAGGAGTACCATGGTCAAGAAGAGAACCTGGGGACCACTTAGTCACCCTATTCCCCCCACCAGAACTAAGCCTAGAACACTGCTCCCAATCCAGACCACCCTGGTAAATGGAAGGAACTAGAAACTGTCATACTAAGTGAGGTAACCGATACTCTATCATTTGTGGGTCCTAGCTCCAAATCCTTAGATAACAAGTGAAGTGTTCCTCTCACCACTCGTCAAAGAAGCTTCTTTTTGCAGAGACTATTACAAAGTTCCACCACTGGTCAAAATACAGAGAGTAAGTGACTGTGAGTTACCCAGCCCTAAGTGACATATTTACAATGCAACCTCTACACCTAAGGCTCAGAGAACATCATGGAGGAGGGGGAGGCAGAAAGACTGTAAGATACCTGCTGCTAGTTAATACATTCGAGACATGATAGGGAAGCTGCACCAATGAAAGCTCCACAGTATGGAAATATAGTAAGATCTGCATAATGATAAAACCAGTTGCCATGCCAAGGTGGATGGGGGAAATTCTATGGCGCCCTGCCTCAAGATGAAGAGCTACAGGCAATCAATGGATGCTGAGGGAGGGAGAATCCATTTTCTCCAGAGACTAGTGCTCCCTGAGAGTTAATCCCAAGTGGGTAGCCCTAAACACAGGTACACATAGGCATCACTAAATGGACTCAGTACATTTTTATTTATGTGTGTGTGTTTATAAATGTATATATGTATATGTAACAATAATCAAAGAAGAGGACAAGAAATTGTGAGGAACTTGGGGGGGGACATAGGAGGAGTTGGAGGGGAACTGGGAGAGGTGGAAATAAAGCAAATACAATATTCATGTATGAAACTCTCAAGGAAAAGAAATTTATGGTAATATTCATAACAAAAAAAAGAGGAAGAGAACCTGGGAAGCACACCCCGATGAAGACCTCAGCTGCCCTGCCTGCTTGCTGTGTAACCCAGGCAGATCAGCGTTCTGCACTCCAACTACCCCACTGATCAAAGCACAGCACCAAACTCACAATGTTGCTGTGAGGATTAAATCTATGTGAGGTGTTTATTCAGCACAGCTTTGACTGTAGCAAAAACATATGCATTTGATTTCTGTTGTTATTCTACCATCAAGTTTATGACTATTGATGTAGTATATACCTTATCACAATGCTACAATGTGCTGTATCTTTTTATCACAGAAATGTGTGCATGGCTTTTGTGTCCTGGATCTATTCTCTGAAGAGTTCATCACAGGCCTCTTCCTTCCGGTTGCCATGTACTCATTCCCCTATGTAGTGATCCTAGTTTAGTTGCAGGAGACTCTGGTTTTTCACAATGATAAACAAGACCACAAAACAGCAAACATTTTTGTGCAAGGATATCCTGCCACACAGAGATATTAATTTCTGTGAAGCACACTGCCAAGCAGTTTTCTAAAAATTCCATGTATCCATTCCCACTGCCATAACAATGTAGCAGAGACCCAGGTTTGCAGTGTTCTTGCCAAACACTGAAAATGACTGGTTAACTGTACCTGATACAGCACCTTCTTTATGCACAATAAAACTTTACTTCCTACTTTCCTTTTTTTTAATAATAAAAATAGGATTGATAAAATGGCCCTTGCTGCCAGGCCTGATGATCTGAATTCAATCCCTGGGACCTACTTGGTGGAAGGAAAGAATGACTCCCACAAGACGTTCTCTGATCTCCACACATGCACCATGTGCACACCTCCTCCAAAAGACACGTCATAAATAAGTAAAAATGCAATACAAATGTTAAAGATAATAATGAAAATAGTTCCCTGCATTCATTTTAAGTTCACTTTAATTAGCATAACAACCAAGAAAATTATATACACACTTGACTGTGAACTCTGATTTTCTTCTACAAGTAGAAGGCAGAAATTAGCATTTCTTCCTTTATGCTTTTCATTTCGGGGATGTGGCAGTTTCTATAGGGCCTCGCTCTCAATCAGAGCGCATCACAAGCCTTCACAGCAATGACTCTAGAAGTGAAAATGAAAGTCTGAACTGCTTCCTCCCTGACAGAGATGAATTCTTCTACCCACAGGAATGTCAAACACAGCTGAAAGATGTCAGCTTCAACTTTCTGGCAGGCAGGGGGGAAACACCTTTAGACTGAGACAGAGCTTGGGAAATTTAGACAACTAAGACTTTCAAAATAAATATAAACTAGGGATTTTTTTTTTTTTAAGAGGTCAGACAGCAGTTGGTCAAGTGGGGAAAAATAAATTGCCGGAAGCTTTTTAACAAATCATCCCAACAACTGCTCTGGCAAACCTGTTCCTAAGGCATTCTATAACACACAACCTACAGGCTGCCATCCTATCAACAACAGGAAGCAAACAAAATTACTTGCTATGGCACAAGAAAACCATTATTAGTGGATACAGGGGACATACCCACGCAGGCCCAGTACAAGCTCTAAAGCAGGATTCTCAAAGACCAGCTCTACCTGCTGGGGTACTTTTTAATTAGCAAATCTTCAGGCTCCGTGCCAGACCTGGCAATTGGGTCCAGTCACCGTTTTAAGCAGAATCCCCCTAGGGAGTACCCTTCAGGGGTGTAGTCTGAAGTTTCAGAAATGCTGCCACGAAAGCAGTACTAGAGATCTGTTATTCCCTAAGATAACAGAGAGTAAATATCTAAGGCTTTGTAGACTAAGAGGTAATACTGAAGTTATTGTGTAAGTAAGATGATAAAAGCCATCCTTAATCCTTAGCTCACAGTCTGTAAAAATACAGGTGGCTGGACTCAGTTTGCCAATCCATGCTCCAAAGTACCTCACCTGATTCTTCTATACAAACCCAAAGAAATCACATAGTAAAACACAATGCCTTCTGTAATACACGCTGCTCAGATCTAAAATGATCAGTTCATTCTCCTAGAAGGGCAGGCTGAAGAACTTTGCAGTGGAAACGTAGTATTATTCAAATGAGCATTTATTGGCTACCTACTGCATTTGACCACCCAATATCTGCAAGGAGCACACAGGAAGAGCACCAGCAGCTGCCAGGCTTACCATGTGTATATCCAGAACCCACCTGCCACTTGTGCCTGTTACCTCAGATAATCCTCACCAACAGTCCAAGGAATAACAATATTAACATCCCAATTTGCAGTTGAGGAAATTAAGTTCAAAGACTGAATAATTTTCTCAGTGTCCTTGACTTCTGGAGTGGTACCACCAGTTTTTAATCCAGGCTTCTTGGATGCTAATCCTCCCTCTCAGAATTGGTTCTTGACCTCAAGGGCTTGTGATTAGTCAAGAAATAAAGATATAAAATGGCTGGAGACGACATAAAACAATGCAGACATACAAACAATATAAGGGTATATTTAAAGTGTTAATGATGCTTGAATGTTAAGGGTCCTTTAATTTGGGGCTTAATAGAAGAGTCAGAAGTGATTCAACCTCAAAGCTGTTCAGAGGTGAGATGTGGTAGGGAGAAGGGTGCCCACATCTTCACCCCTAGAACCTCTGAGTTTGCTATGCTACCTGGTAAAAGAAAATAAGACTGCAGATGAGTTAAACTTGCTATTAATTAACTTTCGGTTGAGATTATTTCAGATACTGGAGTGCGGGAGCGGGGGGATCACACCATGTAATCAAAAGTTGCTTAAGGGCCAGCAAGATGGCCTAGTGGCCAAAGGGACTTGCCACCAAGCCTGATGACTTGAGTTGGATCCTCAGGAACCACATGGTAAAAGGAGAAAACCGACTTCTGCAAGGCGTCCTCAGACCTCCATATAGGCACTGCTGCACAAGCCCTCTGCCACACACTAAATAAATGAAATTAAATTTCTTTTTTCAAACAGGGTCTTCCTTTAGCCCCAGCTAGCCTGGAACTCACTATATAGACAAAGCTGGCCTTGAATTCACAAAGATCTACCTGCCACTTACTCCCGAGTACTGGAATTAAAGGCGAGTACTGGAATTAAAGGCATGTGCTGCCACGCCTGGCTCTAAAAATTTCTTTTAAAGGCACTTAATTGTGAAAGTGGGAGGTGGGACAGAGCATGTCTACTAGGGGATGAACAGTGCCTCCCCAAGTTTGAATACTGAAGCTGAAATCTTCAATGTATTGATATTAGGAAATGAGACCACTGGGGAATCATTTCATTTAGATGAGTTTATGAGAGTGGGGCCCTCATGATGGGACTAGTGCCCTTACAAGACAACCCCCTTCCTGCCCAAAGAGCCTATTCCCTTTCTCTCCCTATCAGGGGGGCACCATAAGGAAGCAACTGTCTGTAAAGGCATCCTGATTTCCAGCAAGTGTGAGAAAAAAACTTTCTGTTGTTCAAGCCACAGATATAAAGCATTTTGTTATGGCAACCAGAATAGACTGTCAAAGAAGACATGTGAGAAGCCTCCACTGGCCATCTGCTGGCTTTGTAGATGGTAAGGGGGCCAAGAGTCAAGGAATACAGATAACCTCTAGAAGTTAGACAAAGAAATGAATCCTCTCCTAGAGCCACCAGGAACTCTTGATAATGCCTGGATTTTAGCACAGTGAGACCCAAGCCACACTTCTCACCTGCAAGTCTGAAAAAGGAATGTGTGCTATTTTAAGCCACCAAGTGGACAGCAATTTGCTAGAGCAGCAAGAGGAAATGAACACACTCAAGTCAAAAAGGGCTAACCCTGTTTCAAGCCTCAGCTTGATGGAGAAGGGTGGAAAGGCAGGGAAGGTCACACCCAGATGACAGAGCAGAGGGGTGTAGGGGAAGACACACAGATAAGAGTCACCACATGCTCAGGAAGCAATGGCAGGAACCAAGTTGCAGTGGACACAATGGGGCAGAACAAGAGGTCAGATGGGGCCAGTCCATGACAAATCAGGACAGACTTAGTCTCAAAGAAATTAAGGAAGATGAGGCACAGGACAAGACAGGGCATAAATACTAAATTAGTCTCAGTTTTTAAATCAGACACAGAAGGAACTCTTCCTAGACAAGCAGCTACCCTGAACATTTGACACCGATACTAATCACGAGGATCCTCTTTGGGGGCTGATGGCCTTCTGAGCAGAAAGCTGTCCAGCTAAAACAGACCTAGCCAACAGTGGGAGCCAGCACTTAAGCCCTCATTGATGTGTCTGATTTATTTTTGATGACTAGTTCTAAAACAACTTAATCTATCCTTAGATCCCTCCACTAATATATTCAAAAGAATGTGTCACATAAAGCAGCCATAGGGGCTGGAAAGATGAGATCATTCAGTGGTTAAGAGCATGCACCACTCTTTAGAAGACCTAAGTTCATGGCCCAGGTGGGTGACAACTACCTGTAACTCCAGCTCCAGGGGGATCAGACACCTCTGGCTTCTGAAGGCACTGACACGCGCGCGCGTGCGTGCATGTGCGTGTTCATTTATTTAAAAATAAAAATTTTTTTTTAAAAGCAGTTCCAAAAATGTCATGAACATCAACATGAGAGGATATTTTACTTGGGTGACTTTTTTAAATTGACACTTGTCCAGGTTTGGTACTCAGGTGTTAAAAAAAATTCAAACTCATGACCGTACACTAATTCATATTTGGTCTAAT
This sequence comes from Nannospalax galili, assembly GCF_000622305.1. Taxonomy (NCBI): domain Eukaryota; kingdom Metazoa; phylum Chordata; class Mammalia; order Rodentia; family Spalacidae; genus Nannospalax; species Nannospalax galili. The sequence continues at coordinate 6,461,893 of NW_008352891.1, forward strand.
GGAATAGATGGGTACAAGATAACAAAAATAAAAGACACCCCCCACCCCCACCAAGGTCAGGTGGACAGCTAGCCTGCTGGACTTCTGGAACCTTAGAAAGGACAAACAGGGACACAGCCCCAAGAGCTGCATTAACTTCCTGGCCCTGTCAATTAAGGGCTTTGTGACTATGAACCAAGATCCCACCCCCTAGCACCTCAGGGAGGATAGCCATTTTGATCACTCAGAGTGTGTAGGAGAGAGGACAAAACATGGCCAAATGGTGGCATGGTGAGACAATCAAATATGGCACACTGGCAGGAAGAAAGGCCTCTTGACAGGTGGCCTGCGCCCAGGTGATCTAGGGGAGCCTGGGCCTCACCTGGCTTCTGCAGTGTTCACTAAACTGAGGCAGTCCCAGTATCAGAGGTACTTGAACTTGGAAAAGGTCAAGACTGCACCCGCCCCCCCCCCCCCCAATCCACCTGCTGAAACCTGCAGACAGCTGCAGAGGAAGAGAAATCTGTTTATACTTATGTTCTGTCTCCACTTCCCAAAAGTTCTACCATCCCTACAGGCCTTCCTCATCTTTCTCATGTTCTGGACAGAACTCACTTCCACAGACTTCCATGGGGACAAGAAAATGCTGCTGGACTTTAAGCAGTGACAACAGCATCTCTGGGCATATATTTTCAAAATGCCTCCAGAGAGGCAGGTAAAGGAATGAGGTTTGTGGCTCATTATCAGCAATGTAGGTCAGAAAGGCAAATGAGACAAGTATGAAACTCATCAAGGCTGGCCTCCTCCAGCCAGGTAATCAATCACACAGCCAATGCCTGTACTTCCTTTTAACTTTTGCTAAAAATAGCTTCTCAACATGTGACTATAAAATCATTTTTAATCTGACCAAAATAAAAAAATAATCCCTTTGCAAAATATACATATCATATTCCCCACATTATAAACTCAAAAAAAGCCCAGGTGAATCCAATTATTTTTTTTAAAAAAACTCTCCCAAGATAACGTTGTAAAATATGGCATCTGTCAAGAAAATGAGCAACCCATTTCTTGGTGATTTCTTGACGTCCTGAAGACCACCAGGACACTAGACACACTAAAGGCAGGCAGTGGCCTTGTAACAGAACGACCAATGAGCCCTGTGCCAGCAGGAAGGCAACATCTTGGGAATACTATAAACCCCTGAGAACAGCCTCACCCTTGGATCTGCAAGCCCCTCCTTTGTCTAACAGAAGGCTTTACAGTCAAGGTTAGCGCAATGCATAGGACACACAGGGTACACAGTGAACATTCAAATGATAGAAATGGCTGGAGAGATGGCTCAGCAGTTAAGAGTGCTTATTGCTAGAACTAGAGAGATGGCTCATCAGTTAAGAGCACTGGTTGCTCTTGCAAAGGACCCAGATTCAATTCCCAACCAGCACCCACATGGCAGCTAACAAACATCCTAACTCCAGTTCCAGGGGAATTTGACATCCTCATTATATGACACAGGTGCACTTATATACATCCAGGCAGTATACTCATACACATAGAAAAATAAAAATAGGGGGCTGGAGAAATGGCTCAGAGGTTAAGAGCACTGACTGCTCTTGCAGAGGACCTAGGTTCGATTCCCAGCACCCACATGGCAGCTACGAACCATCCTTAGCTCCAGTTCCAGGGGAATCCGAAGCCCTCTTCTGACCTCCGTGGCATTGCACAACACGGGTACACTCACATACATGCAGGCAATACACTCATACACATAAAATAACTAAAAAAATTTAAAAAAAGAAAAAATAATCAACAAAAAAAATTTTTTTTTAAACAAGAATGCTTATTGCCTTGCAGAAGTCCCTGGTTTGGTTCCCAGTACCCACATAGCAGCTCCAATACCCTCTTCTGACCTCTGTGAGCAGATATATATATATATACTCAGGCACACACATGTACAGATAAAACAAATAAACCTTTAAAAAATACTTAAAAAGAAAACTATCATTACCCCCACTTCCCTGCCCCCGTCCTCTGTAGGATATAGCAAATGGTAGAAGACCACCTTCCATCCCATCACAGAAATCTGAGAATCAGTTTGTCAGTTTCCCTTGCTGAACTCTGATTGGGCCCAAGGTAAAGCTTGGGGTCTTTGGGGGAGAAACAGACCCTTAACGGTACTTAAGTCTTCCAACCTATGCGTACCACATGTGTCTTACTTCCTATCAGCAGCATTTTGAAGTTGGCTCTGTGGCGGTCTTGTACATCTTTTTTTTTTGGTCTTTTTTGGTCTTTTTTTGAGAAAGAGTCTCCCTGTAGCTCCAGCTGACCTGGAACTCACTAAGTAGACCAAGCTAGCCTCAAACTCACAGGGATCCACCTGCCTCTGCCTCCCAAGTGCTGGAATTAAAGGCATGCGCCACCATGCCCAACACATTTTTAAATTTGTTACTAAATACATGTGGCAATGCTCAATACAACACTGTGGTGGTTAACCTCAATTGTCACCTTGACTGGATTTGGAATCAACCAAGAGACATGCCTCTGGGAAGGTCTGTAAGGGTATTTTCCTGGAAGAATTAACTGAAGGAGGAAGAGGAAGGCCATCTCCCTCAGTACTGTCCAGCAGTGGCCCAGATATAAGGGAAAAAATGCTTTTTTTTTTTTTTTTTTTTTCCTTCCCCCCTTTGCCCTTCATGGGGCATCTACCCTGTTGCTGCCGCTGCCACCATCCTTCAGAGACATCAGAACCCAGCTTCTTTGGCCTTCCAACATGGACTGAAGACAGCAGCACTCAAGGCATCCTTCCAGGCATCTAGATTGAGGCTGCTTAGATGTTTGGTCTCATGGACTGAGCAGCTACTGGTTCTCAGCCTGTCCGGTGTGCAGACGGCTACCATTGGACTACCCAGACCATACTGTGAATGTCCCTGTGTCATACGCATATTCCTTCTGTTTCTCTGGAGAACATGGACTAATACAAACACCCCTGGTAGAGATGATTTCTAGACTCCCCACCATTGTAGCTTGTAGAGCCACTGCTGGGGGTGAGCCCAAAACAGCTACTGCTGTCCATACAGATTCTGCATGCGGTTAAGTGCGAAATGGTCTATTATCTGCTGGCATCACCCTATCCTCCTGTTCCAATCATAACTGTGACTAAACGTAGACACTAAAGGGTAAAAGGACATGATACAGATACCTGGGGCTTGAATGTCTAAGCCCACCCTTGGGCACCCAAACCCCTACACTTAGCATGGGTATTCTCCCACAGGCTAGCCTTTGACTCCATAATCCATCAGCCCTTGTTCCTTATGCCATGTGTCACTATTTCTAGTCTCTGAAGGCTGCCACCTTCTTTCTGAATGAACTACACAACCATTTGGTAACTCTTCAAAAATATTTTCTTTCATTGATAGGATTTGTGCAGGGTAGCCCTGCCACCATCTGTGCAGTCTGCTGTCTTTAAACCAAAAGTTGCAGAGAGTATTCTGTTTTGTTTTGTTTAGTTTTGTGACAGCGTCTCATGTAGCCCAGGTTGACCTCTAACTCACCATGTAGCCAGAGGATGATCTTGAACTTCTGATCTTCCTGCTTCCACTTCCCGAGTGCTGGGATTACAGGCATGTGCCACCACTGCTAGGCATCAAACTGAGGTCTTGGCTTCCTGTGCCATTAACAACTGAGCTACATCCCTAGCCCAGGAGTTTTTTCTTAGGCACATTTATAAGCCATCAATCATGATGTGGTGACTAGTTAATTATGCTTGTGTATTTACTCATTTTCTTCCCAAATGAGAAAGGGCAAGAATTTGTGATTCACAGCACAAACCAAACAAAGGCAGGAGGAGCTTTTGTGTCCCCATCACTAAGTCTGACAGAGTAGGCTCACGGTATGCAAAGAGAGGGTAGAAGACTGTTCCTGAACCTAACAGGCAAACAAAGCCTATTTCCAGAGTAGGTGTCCCAATTCACCTCTCTGGACTGCTTGCTCAGAGGAGGAGGCTAACTCACTGGTCAGGACTTCAAACATAACATTTTTACACAGAAACACCCAGGCGAGAATGAGGACTCACCCAGTCCAGAGATGTTGATTGCCTTCACAGATTTCTTCATTTTGTAGAGAACCATTCGGTCCACATCCAAAGCCTAAAATACAAAGAATATGTGGATTAAAACATGCTTACACTTAAACATAACTACCAGACCACAGCAGTGACAGCCTTCTAGAGGTCCCTACTGCAAGGTTCCGGGAATGTTTCTACAGGGTAAGACTTTGCCTAGTGTGGAAGATGAGTTTTCCAAGTGTACTGAGAATCAGTTTTGTTGATGACAACTGCAAACCAACTGATGTATGTCAGCCATCTAAACCATATGAGCTGTCTCTGCCCACATCACCTGCTGGTCACACACTTCCATAGCAAGGTGGGTGAACCCAGACAGATGGCTCTATCACAGCTGCACTGTCTCTAAATGTCAGTAAGTCTCCGGCACTAGCCCAAGCTATTCCCTCCCCCATAGAGAGGGTGGTCAGAGGGATACCAGGTGCCTCTCCACTACAAAGAGCACCCCGACCAGCAGGCCCCTGAGGACAAACAAGTCACGGAGTCAGACCTGCCCCATATAGATATAGCTGGTCCAATGGGAGGTAAACCCATTCTGTACTTGTGTGGATCTATTAGCTGTGTTTAAAAGATATGTTATGCTCCTAATTCCCTCCAAGCCTCAGATTTCTCTTCCAGAATCCAGCAGTAACAACTTTGCAAGGTTGAATGATTAAACAAACACTTACATAGTTAATAGTCAACAAATATTTACAGAGTAACTGTCACACAGTAGCAGCAAACGCCACTTGCACTGCCTGTGTTCTGTATTGTTGGGCACACATAGTAGGTACTCAGACAGAACTGTACAGCGACTCATCAAATCTGGGGACTTATACATGATTCTGCTTTCACAAGAGACAGAGCTAACATTTTCTTATAACTCAGTTAAACAGCACAGAAGATCAAAGGGTGCAAATTCAGTTGTGACCGGAGGGTAAACACATCTGTGAACCTGAAAATGAGGCCAATGTCAATGCTGTCGTACTGATTTCATGAGAGTCTGCTGGGGAAGGACACAGTCCAGGGTTTGGCAAATAGAGGTTTTGGTAATGATGGCTATTTAAGACACTAAAGTTATTTAAAAACAGAGCCCAGGATCTCACAGCATTGCAGTCTGGATACCTGGTCTCTCAAATCAGTTTCCAGCAGAAGCCTTTGTAAGCCCTAGTTCTAATGTCCCAATGGCTTTTTTTTTTTTTTTCCAAACAGATGTGATTAGAGTTAACAGTTTTAAATGGGAAATGATCACAAGATACCAGATATTAGATAGAGTAGTTACAGTACAAAGAAAGCTCCTGATCATGCCGTTGTGTACCTGTCCAAATCCACAGGATGTACTCCACAAGCAAACCCTAAAATATGTCAAGATACTGGGACTCAAACCTAGGGCCTTGGGCAAGGACTACCTCCCTAACCCTTGTTTTATTTTGTTTCTTTGAGACAGAATCTTGCTATATAGTTCAGGCTGGCACTGAATCAAAATTTCTTATAAAGAGTTAACTCTTTGGGGGGAGGGGTAATATGCAGGAGTATGTGTGTGTGGTGTATGTGCACGTATGTGTGTGCATGCACTTATGCACAAAGGCCAGTGGAGGACACCCTGCTCCATAGCTCTTTCCTGTATTCTTGAAAAAATGTCTCTATAAACCTAGAGCTAGGCTAGTCAAGAAGCCCTAGAGATCCTCCTATCTACACTCCCCACCCTCCCTCTGGAGTTGGTTTTAGAGGAGCATGTGTGTGTGGTGTATGTGCACGTATGTGTGTGCATGCACTTATGCACAAAGGCCAGTGGAGGACACCCTGCTCCATAGCTCTTTCCTGTATTCTTGAAAAAATGTCTCTATAAACCTAGAGCTAGGCTAGTCAAGAAGCCCTAGAGATCCTCCTATCTACACTCCCCACCCTCCCTCTGGAGTTGGTTTTAGAGGCACCTGCAACCACGCCTGGCTTTTTTTGTGTGTTGGGGGGGGTGTCCACACCTATGGAGGCCAGAGGAGGGCATCAGATGTCCCATTCTAGTACTCTCCACCTTATTCCCTTAAGACAGGGAGTGTTTTTGGCTAGGCTGGCTGGACACTGAGCTTCCAAGATCCACCTGTCTTCACCTCCCAGCACTGGGGTCACAGCCATGCCTGGCTTTTTTTTAATGTGTGTTCTGGGAAATCATCAGGTTCAACTCAAGTCTTCTGCTTATACAGTAAGTTGTTTTACCCACTGAGACATCTCCCTAGCCCCCAAGTAAACTCTTAATGTTCCTAGGTGGTGGTCATCTCTAATCCGTTCTTGACTTTCCTTTGAGGTATAAAAGAGGATTCGGAAACAGTAAATAACCCACAAAAATCCGCACTGAACTCTCTCTCACACAGTCTCAATATTTTCCTTCCCAATCCCCTAGCCACCAAACACTATTCCACAAGACAGGGTTCACTCAGGCTATACCAGAAACACTGCTTCCTGAAGCACCATCACCCTCATGTCAGGAGTAGAGCCTGCAAGCACAGATATAAATGAGTGTGCCGCCACAGCTGTGAGTTCCCATCCCGAGTAAAGGGTTGTTACTGAAAAACACATTTGATCTAGTAAACACGCAGTCCAGGACTCCGGAAGAATCTGTCTTGCCTAGTCTCTGCAATTCACTACAACTATATCTGACCTGCATTCAAATAAGAAATAGTCGCTCTCCTCTTAACCCCCCTCACAGTGGAGGAGACCCACAGCAGCACCCTTCCAGTGTAACAGGAGGGAGCCTCACAGAGAGAAATACACAAGAGCTCAAGGGCAGCTCAGATCGCTGGTGAGGCTTCCTGGTATCTTCAGAATAATGCCTCAACTCAAGCAAGCTATAAAAAATATCCTTGCATTCTGAACCCCCTGCTCCTCCATCGATGTCTCTGGGCTGTCATCTCCATCCCTGCTCATCTCCTGAGGTCCCCCAACTTGCTGTTTTCTAATGCCGAGCACTGTTGTTCTCTTTTCTCCACAGAATATCCTCAAGCCTCTTCTTGACACCCAACCTTACAAGCTGGTTCAGAGGTGTCTGGTCCTTCAGCAACGCCCCTGATGATTGCCCCCAAGACCAGCTAAGTACTCATCTTGGGTTGTCCCACAGCACTTGTGCTTATTCAGGGTTTCATCTGAGAAGATTTACTGGGTATCTGGTAAGTGCCAAATACTAAATCAGGTAATAGAGACGCAATGGCGAGCAAACCAAGACAAAGATCCAGTGAAAGATAGGCGCCCCCACAAATAAATGAACACTGGTAAGGAAGGGCACAACTCAACTCATACTGACTTATTTTCTACTCTTGGACACTGCATCTACACCTGTGCTGTAAACTGCAATAGCCACTACTGCCCACTCAAACATTTGAACATACTAAGTTTTGTGAAATGCCAATCAAACTACCTTCACTGCTTGTTAGTTTACCCAGTGCCCTAATCTAATTTAGGCCATATGCTGTGCTTTGGCCATATCACATCCCAGCACCCACCAGAGCCTGCCAAGAAATGGAACTCTGTGCCAAGCTACAGTGTTTCTCTAGCCAGAGAGAGTAGACGGTGGTACTTTAAGGATGCTAGAGGTGGGCAGGAAATGATCTGAGAAGAGGCCACCCAAAGATAAAGGAACTGGCTGGAATCATACTGGTTCAGAAACCAGTCAGGCTTGATCTGGGCATCTGATTCCTGGACAGCTAGAGACCTGTCCTGTCTCTCTCCAGTAGAATTAAGGGCTCCACCCACTAGTATCCTAAGGTAACAGCGCTTGCCTGTGTCTGTGGGAGGGCAGCTCAGTAAGGTGGGGGCAGGAAGTAGTGATTTACTGATTTGTCAGGAACTGGCACCTTACAACCAACTGAACTCAGACAAATCACACAGACACAGACACTGCACTCACACAGACAGATATACACACAGATGCATAACACCTAGGAAACAGTCTTCCCCCATCATGAGCAGCATAAAAATCTTGTTTAAAAAAAAAACACGCCATCTGGGTTCTTCTGCCCTATTGTTGAAGGGAAAGCCACATTTCCTAGGTGGATTAAACAAACATTCACTGCTGCTTTTCCCTGTCTGTTCAGCAGAGATTGAAGTACAGATGAACTTGGAGAAAGAGGTAATCATAATTAAAACCCACAGAGGGAAAAGCAATTCCCTCCCTACTCAAAAATGTACCCTTCACTGTGGCATGTATTTATAGGTCATTAAGATTAAACTCGGTCAGGAGAAGTGAGGATGATTAAAACTGACTGATAAAGAAGTCTTGTATCCCTTACTTATAAAAACAGTGCTGAAATCTTAATGCAACAACAATAATAAGGCTTTTGGGAGTCTCCGAAAAGAGAAGGTGTCAGCAACTTGCCTGAAACTTTAACCTGAACTCACCTCCCACCACCCCTTTCCCATCTGCTCAAACCCAAAGAAAAAGATGAGGCAACTTGCACCAAAATGTATGGGCAAACTTCAAGCACACAAAGGTGTAAAAATCAATAAAGACCTAAGGAAGGCCTGGCCTGCAGACGCCTGGACAAACCCCATAAACTCTGAAGGCTGGACTTAAGCTGACCTTCAGTTTGTAAAACAAGCTTTACAGATTAAATTTATTGCATAAACAAGACTGTAGGGATGTGTCTCAAATGTTTCCAAGAAAAATAAATAACTGTTAGAGTGGTGAAGTGGAGCCAGTGAGCAAGCAGGGGGCGTGGGCAGAGACTGTGAAGGGCACAGGTTAAGGCGAGCCCACAGCTCTGTGAAAGACCCTCTCAGCCCTGTTCATTTTTCATACCTGGATGCCCTACTCAGTAGCCATAAACTGCAGAAGAATGCTTCCATTAAAATGAAAAACACTGACAATTCATACAAACTCTTCTTCCTCTGACTCTGCTGACCCCTTTGTGCACCTGAACCCCTCCACCCCAGCCAGGGGAACCAACCAGGCAGTCTGGGTTGTTCCATGGGCTTAGCATCAGCATCCTGTCACACACATCCTCCCCTATGGAGAGCAAATCCGGTTTACTTCCTCTTGGGTCCCATAGAACCCTACCAGTGCCTCAACCCTGGAGAGCAGGTAGGCACCATCAATCGGATGGCAGGCTGGGTGGAGGGGTGACTTTCAGTCTATTTGAGGAACTGGTCTGGCTCAGGGGTGACCAAAGCTGTCCCACCTATTGTTTGGTCATACCTAACAGTTTTGATAGGTGGATATTTCCAGTTGGATATGACAATGGGTGAAGGGAGAAGACTCACTCTGAACCTCTACTAAGAAAAATGTTATTCCACACTCTGATACAATCCCACTCTTTCCAATCATGGGCCTGTATTACCCATGACTACTAACTATCTTTTGAATTTCACTAATACATACTTGTGGAAAATTATTTTCTCGCTTATAAAGTACTTAGGTCCAAAAAATCCAACATAATGACTATCTGGCCTTTTACAGGAAAAGTTTGCTAACCCTGGCCTAGAGGCTCCAAGCAAAGCATCCCTCTGAAGGACACAGCCAACCCTGATCCCTTTGGCCCTGAGTTGGAAGCACTACGTAAAGGCACCATCCCAGGACCAATTTTGGTCCCAGTACCTTAGGGCCTCAATCTGAGCTAGCATGGGTGGTAAGGGACCAACTTCTTTCCTAGAACCCAAAAATAATGCTCTGCAGAGGACAGGAGGCCTGCAGACCATAGTCATCTCCACCAGAGCTAGCCCATGCTTAACCTTCTCATCCCATTCAGTCTCCCCTCACCTATTTATGAAGGGTCAACCTGAAAGGAAATGGCAGTTTTGAAAAGTAGTAGACAAACCCAAGCACACCCAGATTTATGCCCCAAGGGCAGCTCAGCCAGGACAGTCACACAAACATTAAGATGACAGCTCTGTCTATCGCATGTTTGCCTTTGTGGAAAGTACAGCACATTAAAGACAGTGTCAAACAATTGCAGAAGCCTTTTAGGAAGCACAGAACTGCACTGCAACCTGTAGGCTCACCATGAAGCAGTATATCATGGACCTGCCTCCCACTGGGAATTAAGCAAGGCCAGGAGAATAGCCAATGCCATTAAAAATTAAGATCCAATTCATATCCAAGTCAAATCAGCTATATGGAATGTGTGTGCCCCAAGACAAACTAGAAGGACACGTGGTTATTATCTAATGAAATAAAAGTTAACTGACAGGATATGCATAATAGTCTTCAAAACAGCCCCAAACTGGGCAAACCCAGTGTCTGCTGGGAGGTAACATGGACAAACTGTTGTATATTTGTACCACAGATAGCCTACACGGCAATGGAAGAAACAGCTTTTGCATAAACAAGATACAAACAATTTTGACAAATATGTTTTTAAAAATACTTTATTATTTTTATTTTATGTGTATGAGTATATTGCCTACATGTATGTAAGTGCACCTGTGTCATGCAGTGCCTACAGAGGTCAGAAGAGGGTGTCAGATGCCCTGGAACTGGAGTTACAGACAGCTGTTAGCCACCATGTGGGTGCTGGCTGAGTCAAAATCTGGGTCCTCTGCAAGAGTAGCCAGTGCTCTTTACTGCTGAGCCATTTCTCCAACCCTTTGACAAAAATGTTAAAAAAAAAAAAGTGCTATATTATTCTATAAAAGGTCAAAAAGCAGAAGCAAAGCTAGATTGCACTGTTGTGCAATGGCTGGCAAACTACAAATGAAAGCAAGAATAGAGGGCCAGGGAGATGGCTCAGCAGGTAAATGTGCCTGCCGAGCCTGAAGATCTAAGTTCAATCCCCAGAATCCACATGGTAGGAGGAGAGAAATAACTACTATAAACTGTCCTCTAACCTCCACATGTATACTATGACACACATAAAACCACACATACACATGTGCATATATGCTAAATAAATTAAAATGTAATTAATAAAATTTTAGGTATTTTTATTATTTTTAACTATGTACGTGTGTGGGTATGTGTACATGAGTGCAGGTGCCAACAGAGACCAGAGGCATTGGATTCCCTGGAGTTGGAGTTATAGGCAGTTGTGAGCCACCTGACATGGGAATTGAACTTGGGTTCTCTATAAAAGCTGTATGTGCTCATAACCCCTGAGCCATCTCTTCACCCCATGTAAATTTAAAGGAAAAGAAAAAAACAAGCAAGGAGATAAGGCTCATGGTGATGGTGACAGTGAAAGTAACAGTGATGTATGAGAGTTGTTGTGGAGAGCAGAATCCATGGCACTCTGGGAATGCTGACTGTAACCAGAACACGCAGTAATGGCAGAGGAGAATTCATTTTATAATCACTCTTTAAATTATATATGGACTGGGCCCATAGCTCAGTGGTGGAGGCATGTATTTAACACACATCCATCCTCAGTACCAAGGTAGTTAATATCAACTAATCGTATGTGTGTGAGTGTGTGTATGCGTATACATATATAACAAAGTATACAGACAAGAATAAAAGTTAAAGCTTTTTTTGTAGGAAAAGACTAAATTCACTGAGAATTTGGAGGAAGAGTCAGAGAACATCACTGAAGTCAAAATGAGCTCAAAGTGTAAGTCATTCGATCACATGCAGCAAATAAATGGAACTACGGGATCATCTTGTCTCATTCCTAGACTATCAGAAAGGACCCAGGTGAAAACAGAGCCTGAGATGGCTGACTCTAGTCTAGGGCTTTTCTGAGCACCAGCTGCTTCCCAGCAATGCTAAGAGGTGGTACTGGGCAATCTTACTAGAAGGACCTAATGGATAGTAAAGTTGATGGGCCCCTGAGGGCAGGCAGATGGAAAAGAAATAACAAGTCCATTTTTCTCCTACTCATAGTTTTCATGTGTAGGATTCTGTTTCCATCTCACCTGACCAGGGGCTGGCACAGGAGGCCCACCTTCAGGGGAAGGTGCCACCATCACAGGGCATCTTACCAACTTGCTGGCTATACAGCAGCGGCAGGAAGCTAGCCAGCCAGCTCGCCCAGCAGACCTATCCTCCCCCATGCATACAGCACTAAGCAAAAACAGCAGAGTTCTGCAAAACATGAGACTGTAATGGCTTTTAAAAAAAATTCACCATGGGAAGTAGGGAAAAACCAACATCAATAAGCAAGCGCGCGAACACACACACACACACACACACACACACACGCATTATGAAAGCATGCCAGGCACAGTAACTCATTCCTGTAAGCCCAGCACCCAGAAGGCTGAGGCAGGAAGATTGTTGCAAATTTGAGGCCAGCAAGGGCTACAATGTACTTAAAAAACAAAACAAAACAAAACAAAACAACAACAACAAAAACCCCGCAAAAGTGGGGGGGGGGAGAGCAGTAGTATAAAAGAGGACAGACAAGTGGCATCATACATAACCTTGAGCACATATGTATAAAGATACAGGAAGCAAATAGTCACTAGTGTCTCCAGGAAACTTGAAGGATTTGTTCATTTCTCTCTTTTTTTTTTTTTTTGGTCTTTTGGAGACAGGGTCTCCCTGTAGATCCAGGTGGCCTGGAACTCACTATGTAGATCAGACTGGCCTTGAACTCAGAGATCCGCCTGCCCCTGCTTCCTAAGTGCCAGGACTAAAGGCAACTAAAGCCGTGTGCCACCTTACCCGGCTTTAATTTCTCTACTTTCAAACTATTATTAATATGAGTACATTATTCTTGAAGACAAATGAAAAGTCCTTCGACATCCTACACTGTTTCCTTTTTTCTATTATCAAACCATCAAGCTGATTGAGAATGTTTATCTTTGAGCACAAAAAATATGTCAAAGGAACAGATTAAACAGTAAAGAAAACAGCACTGTTCAAAAGCTATGTGTCCCCACACATAAAAATATACACTGAGAATCCTCAAGAAGGCATCACAGGAAGCCATCACCATGGTTCCTGAGGAGAGGTGGAGGATGGTGCCAGGAGATACAGTTTTTGGCACTCTTTGAAAGCCACAGGATGCATTTTTGCATTCATTTATTTAAGGATACATAAATGATGAAAGTGAAAACGGCTTTTCATGATGAAGAGGTGGGTGTGCTAACCCAGTTTGTGGGCAGAAGCCTTGCCCTGAAGCTCTCTGAGTGTTGACAAAGAGGCTACCAGCGCTGGGGGGCTCATGAAGCAGGAAACTGCCAGAAGTACCTGGTCAAGAAAGAAGCCAAGTGAAGAGGCTGATGGTAGGAAACCCACAGCAGATGTAGCTCCAGGCTTGGGCACACAATGGGGAAGCATTCACCCTTCTATTTCAGACCCATCTCCCTCTTTTCCCACAAGCTGGTTCTGCAAAAACATTCCCAGTAATACTTTTAGAACAGGAAAGGGGAGAAAGGAAAGAAAGCCAAAGCCCCATCGCCTAAGAGAATCACCAATTATGCTAAAACTATGTGCCTCTGTGCAGTTAACTTCTAGGTACCAGCTCATCGTGACTGAAGAAGATGGGGGTCACACGGCATAAGCATGTGAACTGCAAGAACACATCCATCTCCAGATGGTCCACACATCCATGATAGAAACGGTGGGTCAATGAGGGGCATCTTCCAGATCACCAAGCTAAAAAAACCCAACTACCCATGAGACTCTCCCTGCAGACAATGGAGTAGACTATGCTGCAGTCACTTTTCAGAAAAAAGGAAACAGATGACAGTGAACCTGAGCTTTGTCACAAGGCTTCATGTTGGATTACTGAAAGGGATAAAAAGTCTCAAAGTGGCTGAGGAAGCAGGAAAAGAAAGCACATTGGCAACAGTTACACAGCAGCCACACAAAAGTGGCCTGCAAAGGCTGCTCCTGGTAGGACCTGCCTGGTGCCCTTCCTGGAAGGAGGTCAGGGGGAGACCAGTAGGGTACAAGAAGTCCTGGATGGACCAGGGTTCCTGGAGATACCTCTGCTATCTTCTTTGGTGCTGCCCTCTCAGAACGACAGCAGTGCACCAAGATGAGGCCGGAGATGAGGTATGCCAGAAGAACAGTGCTCAGGCCAAGAGCTATCATCGCTGAGGATGCCCAACTACTGTTGAAGGGCCAAGGCCAGTCAAGGGAGAAATGGGTGACAGCCATTGCTCCAGCCAGACTCTTCAGACCTGCTAACGCAGGAGACAGGCTCAGAGAATGGGAAAGTGACTTTTAGCTGGTGGTGAGGTTAACCTTCTGTATCTTCCCAGTCCCAGAAGACAATGGAATCCTAGGCCAGGCTGATTTCCCCAGGAAATGAGGCTCAAGCCATATAAACTTCACTTCAGTAACATAAACAGGGAGGAGGTGTGAGATCATCAAGTTTTCTCCCTGAACCCCTCCTAGAGACAAGAAGAACTAAGGAGGGCTTTGCTTCCTGAGATGACAGGGATACCATCATAAATACCATACAAGGTGCCTTCTATTCCAACCCCTCACCCTGTCCAGCACACCCACCCCTACGGACACCACCTTCCTGCTATCCATGAGCTGTTTGTTTTATGTGTTCTTTGAAAAAGAATATCTTGTAACTGTGACCAGAGACTTAAAGCAATTGGCACATATTAAAAATAGGAAACAGCAGCACTGGATGCCTTTGGAGTGGAGAAGCAGGGTCACAACTCCCTGGTTTCAGAATCCAAGTGACTTGGCTCTAAACTAGGCTCTGCTCCCTAGATGACTCTGACAATGACTGTGCTAACTTAACTTCCCTTTCTTCATCTATAAACTGAGAATAACAAGACCTGCTTACTTGGTGACATACAGTTGGCACTCAAAAGCTCACAGCACCAATTAATGTCCTCTGTTTCTCAGAGGGGCAGAAGCTAAACTATGCCAATTAAGGTAGCTGTTAGGCGCACACCCCAGCTGTTAGGATTCTCCCCATCATCAGGATAAATACTTTTCAGGTATGAGAAACAATTCTCTAAAACTAATAAACCTACCCTCCCCTCAAAGCTCAAGGAACACCACAGAAGAGGGGGAAAAAAGAATGTAAGACTTAGAGGATGGGGAGAAGTGCAGTGAAATGCCATCTTCTGGACGTGACATGGCCATTCCATTCATGAACTCACTGCAGCTAGATCACTTAATATTCTAGCAGGCAGCCCAAATTGGGACTCAGAGAGTTTTTTTTAAAAAAAAAAAAAAAAAAAGGAGAGGGAGTAAGGTGAAGTGGGAAGTAGACGTGTTGGTGGGTGTCCCAGTGAGTAGGAGGGAGAGGTTCGGGTGGATATAATCAAGATATGGTATATACATGCATGAAATTGTCAAAAGATATATATATATATCTTTATATATATATATATATCTTTATATATATATATATATCTTTATATATATATATATATAAATCTTTGCAGCTTGAGTCCATTGCCATATCTCCATATACCACTAGGAAGTTTTTTTCCATCCACATTTAAATTTTTCAGGGCACTTTCTGGTGTTTTTCACAAACTCCTCCACAATAAGGTAAGTGGCAAAGTCCTTGGGGTGCTCTGGGCCAGCCTAGTAGAAGGGGGTCCCCTTGTCCTCTTAGTTTTAGCATTTAATAAATGCAAAGTTTTGGTCTAAAATATAAGAGGAGAGGGAGTAGTCACAAGAAGCACACCCATCTCTCCTCCACCAAGTTAGAGCTCTGTGGTTGAGTTACTCCACTTGAAATAGGGTTCAAAGCTAGTTCTCCCCTGTCATGCCTCTGGGGTCTTTCCCCTATGCAAGGAGATCTAGCCAGGCCTGAGCTCTATCCACTCTCCCCTATAAACAGCCACAGTGTCAAAGTCAGGGGTTGATGAGCCCCAAACACACATGCCCACCAAAGGTCTCCAAGTGTACCCTCAGGTGTGTTATTAGCATCAGAGAGGCACACTAAGGTACAATAGCTGAGAAGGTGCATAGTCTAATTAGACAGTTAGGGGTCCAACTCCAAGTACCATACAGCAACTCTGAGCACTTGAACTCCATCATCTTAGGTAATACTTAGATCAGCTTGCAAAATCACCATCCATTTCCCCAACTCAAAGTAGAAGAAAATGATTCAAATAACTTAAGGAAATAGCCCCAGGCCATTTATTTGGCTTTGAACTGATCAAAGGGCTTGGAGAGCTACAGCAAATTTAAGAACAGAGACCAGATTCCAGAACTGTGTTTCCCTACTCCTGTTTGCTAACAGCATCTCTTCCAGAGTCAGGAGGCCACAGGTGGTCCCCATCTGACTTCTGCTGTTCTGTTTTGTTTTTTGAGTTTTTTTTTGGTGTGTGTGTGTGTGCGTGTGTGTGTGTGTGTGTGTGTGTGTGTGTGTGTGTAATTACCCCTTAATGCACGTCCCATCCTCCAATGTCACCGTTAAACCTTTCCCAGTAACTCCAGCAAGGGCTAAAACCCTATGTAGCTATTTCTACCCAAAGAGCACTGTTCATTCTATTCACTAATAACATGCTCAAAGCAACTCCTCATGGCTGCCCTGGTTCCTGCCATCCAATGGCATGTCAGTGGCTGCCAGCTCACTGGCATCTGTTATGTATCAGGAGCACAGCTCACCCCAGACCACCTTAGGTAGCCACCTCTGTGTTTCAGAAACTTCCAGAGGGTCAGAGGAGTGGCTGAAGACTGGAAGTGGGTGGAGTCAGAATTTATATTATGTCTGGGATATGCCATCTATCCTGGACTTTTCAAAGAGGAAAATTCTAAATCACAACTAGCTTTGTTTTATTTTTTGGACTTCTACTCTGAAGTTCCTATTTTCCATCCAAAGACTTGGTCCTATTGCCCTATGATGGATGGGAAGCAGGAAGCAGGAACAGCAAGAATATGGAGAGAAAAGAGGCCAAAAAGGAAAGCCACAGGTTGGCTGTGACCTCCACCACAACAAGCTCTGTCTGCAGCAGGGATAATTTCTTAAAGGAGGTGGCAGTGGCAGTAAGGCTCAGATGCCTTTGAAAGCTCAGTATGGCCATGGGCTGCTAGACGTCCCTCCAAGGTTCCCACCCCCAAATCTTCCATATCCAGGCACTAATCTTGTATTCCTCTACAGTCTATGCAGTATAGCTATGACAGGAGGGGGAGATGAGCAGAAGAAAAGTCAAGGGTGTATGGGGACCACCTGGGCACCTTTCTTGTCCCTCACAACTTGTTCTGCATCCCCTCTTTATCATGAGATCCAGATTTACTTCAAGGGTCACTGGTACAAGAACAGGCAAACCAGGCTTCCTCCCACCCCACAAATCCACATATCAGTTATTTGATCTCCTGACCTCACTTACTATACCCCAAAATAGGACAAAAACATCTGTTTGATGGAAATGCTGGGAAGCCCTGACAGCTGAAAGTGAAAGGGTGCTGACTAAGGTGAAAACCAGCCAAACCCCACAGAAAACTCAGCAAAGCAGCCAAGCCACCTGACTGGTCAGTT
Organism: Nannospalax galili; assembly: GCF_000622305.1. Taxonomy (NCBI): domain Eukaryota; kingdom Metazoa; phylum Chordata; class Mammalia; order Rodentia; family Spalacidae; genus Nannospalax; species Nannospalax galili. The sequence goes on from NW_008352891.1 coordinate 6,479,302, forward strand.
TAGAGAATGGAGGTGACGCTGCCTAGGGCCTTCTAAGTGAGGTCCCTGGGGGGAGGGCCTAGGTAGACACCCAGCTGTAGATCAAGGATTCACATTCTTCTCCATTTACCCCATAACTGTATAGGTGCCTTCAGAGGCCCAGAGTACAAAGGAGCCCAGAAGGCATGAGGGGAAAATAGCATCAGCTTCAGCTCCCAGACACCCAAAACACTGCTTACTTTACTGTTGGGCCTCAGGTGCCTCCAGGAGAAGAAAAATCTCCATGAAAACACACAGAAGACCACATTCCACCACCCTATATGGAAAGAGGGCTATCCAGTACTGGCTCGCTTCTGTGGCCACAGCCCAGGGATCCTGAGAGCATAAGAAACAAGGTGGGGACAGAGTTGAAGTACCCTCAAGAGATGTAGAAAGTTTGGGTTTTCTTGTTAAGAATTTTACACACACACACACACACACACACACACACACACACACACACCATTTAGTGGTGTAATATCTTTGCCTTTGCTTTTATCTCCTCTACACACATACGACAGAAACCATGCATGGCACAGAAAAGAAAAATGGCCCAGGTCAGGCAAGTAGAGGCCTGGTAAGGAGAGATTGGCTGATGTGGCAAGAAGGCAAGGAACCAAGATCAGGATGAGGCTGTGGGCGCAAGGCCAGGCATGGGGCAAAGGTAACGATGGGCTGGGTCCCTGTCACTGAGGGATGGGATAGGAGAACAGGAAGTGCAGCAAGGGGCAGGGGCAGGGGCAGCTCCTGACTGGGCTGTTTATTTTCAGCACTGCCGGATGCATGTTTCTCCCCAAGGAAAGGCTTTGGCCCATTAGTTTTACTTACTTTCTGTTTTCCATCCAAAGAAAACTAGAAATCCCAGAGAAGGGAACAAAACAGAAAGCTAGTGAGGGGGAAGGCTGAGCCTCCCACCTATACAATGGGTCTGGCCAGAAGATTCCTTCCAGGCTAAAGGGACACCAGAGCCTACAGACATCACAGAGAGGCTTAGGGTCCCCACAGTTCACAAGATGTAAGAGCTGCCCAACCAGATGTATGCCCCAGGGACATTACCCAACGGCATGCTAGACCCAGCTCACACTTGGCAGTCACAAAGAACAGTGACCTACCAGCTCCAAAAGGTCAAATTCCCTGAAACAAAGACTATTTAATGTCCCTGTGTTTCATTTGAGGGCCTTACAGAGGAGAGACAAAGATAAGTAATTTACAGGTAATTGTATTTCTCAGACCAGAATGCTGTCTGAAGCAAAGGAGCATCAAGCAAGCTGAGAGAGCTGCCACCACAAAATTCAGTAGGCCAAATGGCTCAGGGTTAAAAGCACCTGCCACTAAGCCTGACGACTGAGTTCAACCCCCAGGACAGCACATGGTAGAAAGAGAGAACTGACTCCCACAAGTTGTCCTTTGACCTCCACACATACCACGGCACACATACACACAATAAATACAGAAATACATAAATAAATGTAATAAAACCATTGTCTTAAAGATATACAACTCAGGGAGGGAGAGATGGCTTAGTGGTTAAGAGCACTGGCTGTGCTTGTAGAAAACGCAGCAAACACATGGCAGCTAACAACCATTTGTAACTCTGGTTCCAGGGGATCTGACACTCTCTTCTGGCCTCTGAAGGCACTGAATGCATGGATGAACTTACATACATGCAGGCAAAACAAACACATAAGTAAAAATAAGTCCAAAAAGTTAAAAAAAGAACAACAACAACAACAAAACAAAACGGTTTTGATACAGTACTGCTCATGACCCTCCAACTAGGGCAGTGGAACACAGGTAGTAACTTGGTAAGAAGGTACCCCCTGAGGCTCTGAGGGGTCATGGAGGTAAAGATAAGCCAGCATGTCACCCTGGAGTCTCCTTTCCCACTCAAACATGCTGTCCTATCCTCTTAACATACCCTTCTTTCTAATAGTAGGTATTGTTTCCTTAGTCCCTTCACAGCAAACTGTTAGGACAACAAACTACGAAAATAAAGCTATTTCATCTTAGGGTGGGAGGACTTCTTAAAAACCTACTGTTATTTTATAATGCTTATTGGGCAGACAAACTGTGCCTCCCGTGGTCTGAGGTGACTGTGAAACAGACCTGCTTTTAGAGATTCAAAGCTTCCTGAGAGGCCACTGAAACTTCCAACAGAAGTAGTTGGACAAAGACAAGACCAGGTCTTCTTTCATGGCAGGGTTAGGTCTCTTCCCTCACGTGTATGCACTCCAGGGATGTGGAGTGAACACAGCTATACACTTCTGCACTTAACACTTGACACTGCTGTGACTGGCTCTGCTAAGGAAAGATGCCCTAAAACAGGTGATATAGCCCTAACCTGAAGAAAGCAACAAGGTGTTAGCAGGGCCAGAGATGTCCCAGGAAGGCAGGTCGCAACTGGCACAGTCAAAGCCTGAGATGGATGGAGAGGATTGACTGGGATGAACTCAACAAACAGCCAGGAGAGAGCCTGGCTGTGCTCCACTCTCTTAGCCTGTGTCTTCCTGAACCAAGCTCCTCTGTGTGAAATGGCTTAAGAGGCTCTCTCACTAGAGTACAAATTGTTCAAATGTGTGACATCCCATCCTCCAAGCTGAAATGTGTGACATCCCATCCTCCAAGCTGAGAACACAGAGGCTGTTGCATTCATCTGGACCTGGCAGCATGGATGCCAGTGGGGCGCACTCTGGTTTCAGTAGTCTTCAAACTACACAAGACAGAGATGATTTGCACAAATAAATAGAAACAGATGGTCACAGATATTCTTTAGTTACAAAACTGAAAAGCTCTGAATTAGTAGGAAATGAATTTCGACTCTCCTTCATGGATATCTAACATGTCCTTATAGTCTTTATCGTAAGTTTACTGGGCAAAAAGCATCTGAAACATTGTTGGACAGACCTGTGGACCATATTATCATGGTGGATGACATGTCAAGTATTAACTTCTCTGTGTACAGCTGCCATGCCTGACCTTAACTGAAGGCAGGGAATGCATACACACACGTGCTAAGAAACAACTTTTAAGAGGCTAGAGAGATGGTTGCTAAGAGTTCACTGTTCTTCCAGAGGACCCAAGTTCAGTTCCCAGTACTCATGTCTGGTAGCTCACAACTGCCTGTAACTCTAGCTCCAAGAGGATCCAATGCTGTCTTCTAGACTCTGTAGGCACTGTACTCACATGCACAAACCCCCACACAGACACAGACACACATACATACAATATATAATTAAAAGCAAGTATTTTTTTTAAAAAAACTTTAACATCATGGAGACCACAAAGGTGCTAATATTTGTATCCACCATCCCAGAGCCATGCTTACAGTTGCCCGTCCCCAAAAAAACAATGAATTAATTGGGCTGCTGGGATAATTTGTTTTTACAAGGGACCCCAGGACAGCTTTTCTCCTGCATTTCTGTGAAGATGTCAGAATCCATGAATGTGTCACTGATTAGGAAGACTACAGTTGTGCACTGGCCATTCTACGAGTTCAGATCTATGTAACTGCCTTCACTGAAACAGCAGAACCGTACAAATAGAGCAACTCCAGTCTATGAATTCCAGTTCCTAAGTCTCTCAACCACTGTAAGCCAACAGTCATGAAAATAAATTTGATATGCTCACACCCCACCACCCATGGCTTACTTGGAGTCCAGAATGCTTAAGACACTATAGCCCCTCACTGGTGGGAATGTATGCATTAGCATGTAAATTATTTTTAAGATTTATTTTTATCATTTTTAATTATGTGTATTAAATTATGTACCTATGTGTCTGTGTGGGAGCATATGAATGCAGGTGCCCTGCAGGGGCCAGAGGTATTGGCTTCCCCAGGAGCTGATTTTACAGGTAGTTATGAGCTGCCCTATGGGTACTAGGAAGAGAACTCAGGTCCTCTGCAAGAACTGTACCTGCTCTTAAACACTGAGCCATCTCTCCAGTCCCAGTGAACAAAACTTTTTGAGTTTTTAGTAATTGTTAGGGATGTTACAGGTTTTTAAAAATTATAGACATGTTGCTAAAACTTTCAAGAACTTCTGGGGGAACCTCAGAGTCCTCATTAGTTCTAACCAAATTACCTTCAAAATCTTGGGCAAGTCCCTGCATCTCTAAAGACTGACTCTGAATTCTCTAACCAGTTGCCAAATCCACACAACAATGAACCCAAAGATCAGAGCGCTACTTCTTCAAACTCCAGAGTTCACTTATACCAAACTCATCACTCCATTAACAGTCCTTTTTTATTTATTTATTTATTTATTATTTTCTGAGACAGGGTCTCCCTGTAGCCAGCCTCAGCTAGCTGGTCTGGTGCTCGCTATGTAGACCAGGCTGGCCTTGAACTCACAGAGATCTGCCCACCTCTGCCTCCCAAGCACTGGGATTAAAGGCGTGTGTGTGTCCCATCTATTTTGAAAATGCTAGATAAAATTTTAAAACAAATTGCAGGCCATGGATCCTTCAGATTTTTTTTTTTTTCTGTAAGGGGGATTTAATTGCACTCAGAGATACCTGCACAATATTTCAGAATCTTGAATTGGATTATTGATACCTAAATGTTCACTTTCTCTTGGTAGTCCCCTTCCAGTGAGAGATGTTCAACACTTTAGAATCTCCATTCCGGTGATCATTTCATGATCTGAAACACTCCATACATGGTGTAAGTTCAGATAGCTACAACAAGCAGAATGCACAGAGGCTAACAAAAACATGAAATGCTGAATGCCATGGTTACCAGAGAAGCCTTAAGTTAAATCACAATGAGAGTCCATGATGCACCTGCTAAAAAGGCAGAAATGGTGGTTTCTGAGGAATGGAGTGGACTATTAAAAGCCAAGGCACTTGGCATAGGACTGATGACGGGGCCAGATACCAGCTGCATGCATTCCTGAATTCTTGTGTCTTCCAAAGACCTTTACAATGTGTATTAGTCAGGGTTCTCCAAAGGAACAGAACCAGTAGAATGGATATGTATAGAGATTTATCAGCTTAGCTCACAGGATAGAGTCCAAGTAGTCCAACAATGGCTGCACCACACTGGAGAGGCTGAGAATCTGTAGTTGCTCAGTCCACAAGGCTGGATGTCTCAGTAGTCCCAATCTGGCACTTAAGGTCTGACAAATTCTAAAAGATCAGCTAGTCTTCAGTCTACAGCAGCAAGACAAACTCACCAGCGAGAGAGAAGGCAAGCAACAAAAAGCCCCGCGTTCTCCTCTGCCTTGGCCTTTTATACCAGCTGCCATCCGAAGGTAACACCCACATTTAGGGTGTGTCTTCCAGCTTCAGATGGTCCAATCAAGAAGATCTTTTTCATTTCAGTTAATCCCACATCCAATCAAGTTGACACCCAGGATTAGCCATCACACAATGTTTCCCATATACACCAATCTGTCATTTGTTTTCAACTGGTTCTCCATGATTGTGTCACTCCAATAGCAGGGCCCAGCATCTATGGCCTGTTCTGGCCCCTCTGACCTCCCTCCATGGCACATCTGTCAGTGTCTACATGGCATATGCTAAAGGCTTTCTCAACACTGAGGGAAACCTACTTCCTTTGTTTCCCAGTGGGAAGGTGCTCTAGACACTCAGACTCTAACACCTTCCCACTAGTCGGCTCATCCTAAAGTGCATCTGATGTGTTACAAATGAATAATGACTGGTTTGGCAAGATGGCTCAGTGATAAAGGCATTTCCACCATGCCTAACTACCTGAGTTTGATCCCTAGGACCCTCATGGTGGAAGGAAGAACCGACTCCTCCAAGTTGCCTTCTGACCTCCACATGTATATCATGGTATGTATACAGATACATATACACTCACTAATAATAAATAGATGTAACAAAAGAATGATGACAGAAACTCAATGAACTTCAGGTGACCATTTTTTATATGAAAAAAATGTTAGGCAGCTGTCAGCCATCTCCCCCTCATGTCACTCACTTCCATTTGCCATGTTAACCCCCTCCCAAGCACTCAACTTCTCATGAATTCAGTAAAGTTAACTCCCCCACTGCCCTCTTCATCTCTTCCCAATGATCACCACCAAGTCCAGCCCCATGATTCAGGATGGAACAAGGGGAGTGAGGAGAGAGACAAAGACATGAGCTTAGCTGTGCAATTCCAGCCTCTCTACTCTCCAAGTCCTGTGTGTCCAGGTCTCAGGCAGCAAACTAGACTCAGTCTGATCCACATGGTTTCAGAGTCCACTGCAGGGCAGTGATCCCAAGACAGCCTCATAAAGAGCAATCAAAGGCATGTAGAGGGTAGGTAGGGGGACAACTAGCTCTGGAGCTCAGCACCAGCCTCATCAAGACTTCAACCTGCTTCTCTAGAAAATGAATGACTTGGGACCCACAGGTCACCTCTGCTCAAGAAAGAAACTCCTGCAACAAGTGGCCCCAGTCTCCAGTGCTTCTCAACTCTTCCCAATTGCGCTATCCACCCACACTCCTGTCTATCAGCAACTTCCTGAAGAGCCCACTAGTTTCTGGGCTCCCCACATTTTCTCACTTCCTTTTCTTCTTTTTAAATTTTTTAAAATTAGTATATTTCTGCTTTGTCTGCATGTATGTAAATACACAATATGTATGCAGTGCCTGCAGAGCCCAAAAGGGGTCATCAGATTCCCTGGAGTTGGAATTAGAGGAGGTTGTTCACTACCCTGTAGGTGCTGAGAATTGAATCCAGGTACTCTGCAAGAGCAGCCAGTGCTCTTAACTACTGAGCTCTCTCCAACCCCCATTTCTCACTTCTAATCATCTTCAACCCAAACCCTCCAGATTCTTCAAGATCCACCCTAAGGCCTCTACTCTGAGGGCCCAACTTCATGCTTCCCCAGTCCTCAGAGTACACCTGTTTAAAACCACCTTTCTCCTATCTTCTTTTAGCGTTTTATTGGTTTGGGTTCCTGCAGCTGTTTGCTGATGCTTCTCTGTCCCAACAGCCCTGGGCTTTGCTCACAGGTAACTCATGGTAGCTACACTGAATTTCATCTCAGTAACTCTCTCCCTTTTAGCAGTTTAGGATTAATTCTGTGAATAAGATGAGTAGGAGGGTTATATTACATGGGAGGCCAAAATACTTCCCCTTCCCTCCCCAATGATTTATAGACTGCTGGAGCCCACAGTGAATCACCTGTCCCTCTCTGTCACTCACTGTTTCACAGAAAGCTGTGTGTGGTCTCAATTTAAATGAAAGACCACCACCCTGTATTTCCCATGGTGTCATATGATGTATCCCCACTCTTTTGTATCCACAGGGAAGTGGAAAACAATCTAACCTTCAAGGCTTGTTAAGAAACTAAAGGTTCAGGGCCCCAATCCCCACCCAAGTGTCCTGTGCTGGCATTTACTCCATCCATCTCTGCAGTCACATCTCTGCAGTCACCTGCAGTGCTTCAAGAGCCTTGGTAATTCTAGATGCAGCAGGGCAGTAACCCTGTTTTTACACTTTCTCTAGTGCTTGGCATAACTCTCTATTCAACAGTACTAATTACCATGTGCAAGCATTACCACACACCTTATAGCTTACCAAACTTTAAAAACATTAAATGGGGGCTGAGAGATGGCTCAGAGGTTACGGGTGTGTGCTGCTCTTCCAGAGGACCTGAGTTCAGTTTCCAGCACCCATATCAGGTGACTAAGTCCAATTCCAGAGGATCTAACACCCTCTTCTGGCTTCTGCTGGTAACTGCACTTACACACAAACCCACGCACAGACACACATATATACACAATTAAAAATAAAAAAAGCCAGGTATGGTGGTACATGCCTTTAATCATAGCACTTGGGAAGCTGATACATGCAGATCTCTGTGAGATCAAAGCCAGCCAGGTCTACATATCGAGTTCCAGACCAAGTGGGGCTACAAGGAGATTATATCTCAAAACAAACAAACAAAAAAACCCAGCACAGAAGTGGGGAAATGAGTAAGAAGTCCCAACCTTAGCTGAAGAACTACTGGCAACTAATCACTGCTGGGTGAGAGTTGATCTCTTTAAGGGAGTGATGCTGGATAGGCTGACCAGACTTCAGTGGATGAACTCACACCAAGGAACATCTGGGAACACAAACTTGACTCGACAGGCCTTGACATATATGACAAAATGCATGAAATCCAGTGGGGGGGGGCACTATAGGAAGTGCAGATAGGGTAGAGGGTCTAAATATGATTAAGATATATTGTATAGAATGCACAAAAATTCAATAAAAATATATAGTAAAAAATAAATAAAAAAGCAAAAAAAAATGTTTAAAATAAGCTTTAATTCAGAGAGCCATAATCTGGGAGGGCACAGTGAAAATTGCTTCCTCATCTAAAAATAAATCTTTAAAAAAGTAAACTTTCCAAATAACAGGCATAAAGTCAGACTGTATGTCAAATCCTGCCATTCATTCACCTGTCCTTACACCCTGGATCATGGTGTTTTGATGGGACACAGATGGCAGCCTGACATTCCTAAGCCCTTCTTGCTGGTCCTCAACAGGACCACTATACAAAACAATAAAACCTGGGACCTTAGCATTGTCTGTGGGGTAAACACTCTGATCACACACACCCGCACACACTCTCTGCAGAACCTCCAAAGCCCCCCTCTTTTGGACATGGCAGTGTGTCCAGGGCTACTTAGTCATTCTAAGGATGCCTACCTGTAAGGAGAAACGAGCCTCTGACAGGTGCTGGCACTCACTGTGACCTTTCCTCAGCCTGCCACCTAAGCTGCCCCACCCTGGTAAATCAGACATGCAGTCCACGTTCACCTGCCATTCCCTCCCCAGGAGTCACCTCACCTCTGCAACAGCCTTCTTCTAGAACAATTTTGGTTTGCTCTCAAAGAGTACTTGTGGCAGACACAGCCTTATGAATGTCCTCAAATTATTCTCCATCTGAGCTTAAGATAAGCCCAAATGTGTGATTCAAGTTTGTAAGTATGAAACCATTAGACACTACAGTCATCACAGAAATGAACATTATTGTACTGGGAAAGCAGTGCTATTCCCTTTAGAGCTATGAAGGCAGAATGGGGCAGGCGGAGAGAGGCTAAGGGCAGGGCTGAGCCATAGACCTTGATGCAAGACCAAGTTCACTCTAAGTTCACTCCACACTTAAGGGCTTCAGGGAGTACGGTCGACACTGAAGCTTTGCAGCAGAACAAGGTATTAGACTATGGTTTTAGAGCAAAGAAAGACATTCTAGCTAAACAGGCCCCCAAAAACTCAGGTCCAGCCTGGACCCACCACTAACCAGCAGTGTGGCCTTAGCCAAGTGACCCCTTAGTCCTTGCCTGGGCCCAAAATATACAATCTGTTCATGAGAATATCAAAATTTAATCATGTGGAAACATAAAATTCTAGGAGTCTAAGATGCTATGGACAGGTAGGATTGTTTTATTTAACATATATTATATCCTTCTGGATTCAGAGGTATGGAGAATTCTCTGTGACAGATGCGCACACAGGGACCAACCAGCCTCACTGCTACTCAACACTATGTTCAAAGGCAAGGGACCCTGACCAAAAAAACCTGCATCATCTAACTGAAATATACAGCCTACAGGTCCAATAGCTAAGAAAATTTACCAAGTAACCAACTATGAGTCAAATGGGAGAGCACACAGGAGGAAACAGGAGGGATTCCCACACCAGAAAGCTTCCTCCCAGTGGCCCTGGGATAGGTGTGGAATGGATGTACACATGGTGAATCCAAGGCTCAAAAGGCCAGCTTTCACCAAGCCAGGTAGCCAGTAACAGCAGGAATAAGCAAGCTCATACCCTGGGCTGTGACTCTAACATCCATATTCCTTCCATACCCTAGTATCTTTCTCCATACTTAAAAAAGTGAAGAGTCCACATATATTAATTATTCAGGTGATATGACACTGAAAACAAAACAAAAAACAGAGGGTTTGTATGTATGTCTGTGACTGTGTGTGTGTCTATGCATGTCTGTGAGTGACTGTGTGTGTGCTGTGTAGGTCAGGACAGCTATCAGGAGCTGGTTCTCACCTCCCACCTTGTTGAGGCAGAGTCTCTCTTGTTTCTGCCATAGTGGCATTACTGTGTACTCCAGGCTGCCTGGCTGGCCCATGAGCTTCAAATGAATTTTGTCTCTGCCTTCCATCTTACTGTAGGAATGCTGAGATTACAGATGCACACTACCACATTCAGCTTTTTATGTGGGTTCCAGGAATCCAAACTCAGGTCACCAGGCTTATAGACCGAGTGCTTTTACCCACTAAGCCATCTCCCCAGCAATTAAAACCTAATTGGTCATCCAAAGGAAGACAATTTTGAGACAGGGTCTCCCTGTAGCCCCAGCTGTCCTGGAACTCACTATGTAGACCAGACCAGGCTGGCCTTGAACTCACAGAGATCCACCTGACTCTGCCACCCGAGCGCTGGATTAAAGGTGTGCGCCACCACACCCGGCATCTTCTTGTTTTCTTAAACAGAGAAGGCAATTCTGCCTTGATATCTGGAACTGATGGGAGCATCAAGGATTCTCCCTTGGAAGACTATTGGCTTGTTCTCACTGTTAGTGCAGAGTGCACAAATGGCCTGCTTTGTGTGCTCACCTTCTGTGCCACCTGCCACCTCTTAATGCTGTCAGTTGGGCCTCCTCCTACCAGCTAAGCTGAGACTCCAGGGCAGCTGAGCTCAGAGGCTTTTTCTGTTGATGTCTGGTTCCTGGATACATTCCAGATGGCAGAGGTTCCTAAAAGTCTGACCTCTGGATAAGTGCAGCAAAATTATGCTTAAGAGCTGGAAGGAACATTATGAAGAGGTTATCAGAAAAGGGGAGGGAGAGAAGAGGATGGAAGAGAAGAAGAGGACCTGGCAGTGACTGTTTCCTGGTTCTACCAAGCTTACTACCAAATTTTAAACCCAAGAAATGAAATGTAAAGACAGACTATCAAGGATAGGAATTGTTAGTACATATAAAAATAAAAGGAATAGTGCCACATGCTCTGAACACCTACTCTGCACCTGGCACTGGCCTACATATTCTCCACACCCCTTCCTCTTCATTAATAATTTGGCATTCTCAAATTCAGAATGAGGAATCTGAGGACCAGACTTTTGAAGCCCAAAGGCACAGGAGCTAGTAGCTGCAGCAGAAGTGGGACTTGAGCCTGGAACACAAACAACAGTGTGCATCCATGCTTCTTCCACCAGAGCACGCTGAGTCTTCTAACAGAAGCTGCCAACACATCCACAGAAGCACTCAAATCAAAGGCTAAGCTGCAGCAGAAAGCAGTTCATGATGTAATGAGGTCCCAAAGCCAATATCCTATTAAATGACAGGCAAATTGCTAAACTGATCCATCCTATGCAAATGAGGATTGCACACCATCTGAGGCTCCCCAAGCAGATGGTGACTTGAAGTTGATCCAAGATGGCGGCAAAGGGCATGCCAGTCTCTTTAATTGAGGTGCAGAGATCATCCTCGTCAGGATCTCCAGCTGCTACCACCCCAGCACCAGATGTGTGCAGCCTGTGCCTCAGAACTCATGAGTGGACAGTCTACTGTCAGCCTCAACCTTCTCAATTAAAAACATTTCTAGACAAATCTGCACACCAGGGGAGGCAGCCTCATGCAGAAGCCATTACCTTCCCACTAAGAAGCCAGGATGGGTTAAATGATTTGGATGCAAGTAGGATCAAAGGTATCGAGGAAAGAAACACAAGAAAGGTATACTGTGTTAAAAAGGCTGAAGACATTGTACACATCTTTCTATGCTGAAGACAGGATGAAAGCTTACCTACAACAGAATGACAGGTTTACCTGCTCAGTGTAATATGTGACTAATGAAAAGTTAGCCAAATCACAAGCTGGTTAAGATCAGCTATTTGGGGTCTGGGAAGATGGCCGAGTAAATGCTGGGGACACAAGCATATGGACTTGATTTCGACCCACAGTGCTGATGTGAAAACTGGGTGCAATGGTGTGCACCTGTAATCCCAATGCTGGGAAAGTAGAGACAAGAAGGTAGCTGGGGTTGCTGGCCAGCCAATCTGGCCAAATAGGTGAGTTCAGGGTTCAGTAAAAGACTTTGTCTCAAAAACTAAGGTGAAGAGTGACTGAGGAAGACACCAGACACCAACCTCTGGATACCACATGTACATACACAATTTTTTTTCAATGAAAAATTACATACTTTTTGTTGAAACTCATCACCAGTCTGTGATCCTAGTACTCAGAAGTCCAAGGCAAGAGGGTTACAAGTTCAAGGCTAGCCTGTGCAACTTAGCAAGCAAAACCCTATCTCAAAATAAAAAGGTGAGTGGAATATAGATCAGTGGCAGAGTACCTGCCTAGCGGGCAGGAAGCACTGGATTCTAGCCCCACCACTGTATTAGACATTTTAAAAGAGTATGCTGGAGAGATGGCACAGCAGTTAAAAATACTAGCTGCTCACACAGAAGACCTAGGTTCAGTACCAAGCACCCACATAGCTGCTAACAACCATCTGTAATTCTAGTTCCACAAGATCCAATGCCTTCTTCTGGACTCTGCAACAAAACCTTCATACACATAAATTTTTTTTTTAATCAATAGATCAAAACAAAACCAGGACTATTTTAAATGTCTAGAATCCTACCCCTCTTTTTACTCCTAAATGTAAAGATCGGCCCAAAATCAAGCCAAGGCGCCCAAGCCAGGTCTTCTCCATTTGAGAAGCAGCACTCCTCCCTCACCCCAAGCCATGCCACCTTCCTGTCATTTTAAACTAAAATAATCACCCCTCTGTGCTAAGTTTCAAGATTTTTATTACTACAAAATCAAGCATACGGATCTGTTTTCTTTCAACTGAGTCCCAAAAACAACCACAGCAGAGCATTCATTGTGAACAAGTGTGTCTCAGGCCGTTCCTGGTGCTGGGGATCTGGAGGCAAAGGAAGCAAAGTCTCTGTCCTCATGGGGCATGCCAAGTTTCAGTCCAATGGAGAGATGACAAACCAACAAATGCACAGTAAAACAGGGAAGAAATGAAAGCAGAATCACTAGCCCTGCAGAAGGGCTCTCTGTAGGTTCTGTTCCCTGATACAGCACCAGCACCCAGTAAGTATCTGGTGACTGAAGATAGAAAGGGGTGCTTCTTGGAATGGAAAATGACATTTGAGCAACACATAAAAAAAGACTTGGAAACGTAAGTTTAGGTTACAGAGGGAACCGTCAACACTTTAAAAAACAACCAGAAATAAATATATGACTAATCATTTTAGGGTTTGTTTGCATAGAACTCTGCACACCCAGTCCAATAAATAGCCTGAGGAAGCACAGATAAGTCCACGGCTCTGCAGGCTGGCTCTGCTTCAGGGACCTAAAAGTTACCCCCAAGTGCCTCCAGAGGCCAGCATCAACTCTACACAAGTCACCCATGGATCCAGAAAAAACACCATACTCAAGAAAGCTATGATCAGTCTTCCTCAGGCCAGAAACCGCGGAGGAACTCAGTCCTCGCAGGTGTGCACAGCCTCTGCGATGTCTACTAACAACATCATTATTATTACACCTTGTATGGACACCTATCATGTACCACACATGGCTGCAGTTGCGATACTGAATTCTCCCCCATACTCTGGCTGAGCACGTAGCCAAGTAACTTCTCTTGCCAGGCCACACTACCAATAGTTGAAAGTTCACCTCTGAGCCTAGGCATGAATATATCCCAGTGGGGGTCCAATTAATCCTGGTAAAATGCACCATGCTGTCACCCTATAAAATGGGTAACTTTTCTTGGCAGAGAAAAGGGTACACAACTAAGCCTAAAGACATTATTTATGCCACCTTCTAAAGATCTAGTGAAACTCTCTTTCTTTATGTCATACATTCTTATCACACTGTCAACTCATTGCCCACTCCTCCTAAACACACCTGGGAGGTAACGCAGTGTTCAGAGTAGTCATAGGTACCACTGACACTGTGGTATACATGTCAGTCCAAGTGAGCGATTCTGTCACAACTCAGCAAATACCAAGACCCCTGAGGCTTCTAGAAGGGCTTCATATGGACATTCTTCAACTCCATTTGGTATTTAGAGTTGTTCAAGCACATATGTGAGAGCTATACCACAAACAAATTGCTCTACAAACTTGAGAGAGAGAGAGAGAGAGAGAGAGAGAGAGAGAGAGAGAGAGAGAATGTGTGTGTGTTTTCTTCTTGAGTTATCTGGTCTTTTGGCATGGCCTGTACAGAGCCCACTGTGCAGGTTAGCTTCCAAAAGCAAGCATTTTAACTCAATCCTAATCTTAATAAATTTGAATATATTCCAATTCTTTTAATGATGAGCTTATTATAAAAGTAATTTTCCACCAATTCACCAAAGAAATCTTTATATGTATATTTCACTGCTTCTCATGGGGGGGGGTGCACTAACCAGGTGACCACACTATTTCCTAATTACTTTAACTTCTCTCTCAACTCTAGACTATGGGCCTTGGAAGGTACAGATTCTCAGAATCCTGGAAGTCTAGGGTCTTAAATTGCTTCATGAATAAACAAATAAACAAACAAGGGAATGAATGAATCACACTAAGGTGACCTACTTACATGAAAATTCTACCTCAACTTAATCTGGGTAAAACAACAAAACAAGCTTCAACTTAGTTCTAAGTAGAAACTATCTCATTCTCCAGTCCCAACCTCTTTTGCAAAATACATTTGATCTTAGAGGTGGGAAATATTTTAATTAAATTCATCTGCATGGCATACAACAAGCAGATACTTTTAAATAAAATGTGATTTTTTAACAGCTACTTCCCTGATTGAGTCACAGTTTCTATCTGAGCTCCTAAACTGATAGTGATTATAATCTGTGCCTTACCCAGAACTCCAAGGTTCTCCAAGGCAAAGCACAACTATTCTTGGGGACTGAAGGAAAAATGTTTGTTAATCCATATGCATCCTCTCAACAATACTTACAGCCATCACTTAGGGTAGCCCAAAACAAAGCAAGCACACAAAGCCACTTATGCCTCTTTTTCTTTCACTGGTTTTAAAACTACAATTATTCAATCATATTAATTGTACATATAATTGAGCTTCATCACTGACATTTCCATTCATGCAATATAATGGTGCTCTGATGCTCTTTTTCTTTTTTAAAACAAAATTCTGTTCTCTGTTTTTGTTAGGAGCCTCTGTTGCATTCAAGCAGGAGTTCATGAAGGTCTCAGACCTATTTAACAGTCTCAACTGACCATCATCCTACAAGCAAAGTTTACTTTCCCAGCATCATGCTTCCCCAAAGAGAGCTCATTTCCTCCAGAAATGAAGAAGGAAAAGAGGAGTTGGAGAAGAAACAGAAAAGGTGGTTGACATGGTTACCAACTGAAGATTCTCTCCTGCATCTAGCATCCATTCAGTGGAATCACAGGCGTGAAGATTGTCTCTTAACAGTGGCCTATCTGCCCACCAGCTCTTCTCCCTACAGCTTCACAATAGACTCTAGAACAGAACCACACTGTTCCAACACCAGACAGCCACCTCACTATCCAGCTGGACACCCTGTGGCAGGGTGCTGGGTTTATTCAGTTTGCAGCATCCAATTTCCCAATGTGTGACCCTCGAAGCCAATTGTCACAGATTACTGTGAACCCCAGTTCACTATTCCGTAAACTGTCACCAAGCACAACCACTATGTGGCACTGGGCAAAGTGCCTGGAGGGCAGCTAAGAGTCACAGCAAGGCACTGAGCCTGCACCTCCCATGGCCCAGGCCAGGTCTCCATCTGTAAACCACCAACCCATGGTCCCAGGAGACCACAGTCCAAGAACAACTACCCTGCTGCTGTCTGGCCACGATGAAAGCTTCATTCCAATAAAACCCAGACCTCCAGCCTCATTTCCTGACAAGAACATTCACTCACCAGATGC
The DNA here is from genome assembly GCF_000622305.1 of Nannospalax galili. Taxonomy (NCBI): domain Eukaryota; kingdom Metazoa; phylum Chordata; class Mammalia; order Rodentia; family Spalacidae; genus Nannospalax; species Nannospalax galili. Next base: position 6,495,203 of record NW_008352891.1, read on the forward strand.
CTCTGAAGTACTCACATACCTTAACTCTGTACCTATGAGGAAATCCAAGCTAAAAGAGACATTTGGCCCAGAAGTACAGAGCTACCAAATAGAAGCAAGTTAGAAATTCAAAAATGTCCATCCATCAACTACTGTCCCTCCTGTTCTGACTACCAGAGCCATGGTGTGCTTTCTGCCCATAGTCCTCTGAGGTCCAGAACAAAATTTCATTCTTTCTTTCTCCTCCCCTGCCTAGATTTAGCAGTGTCTGACACTGCTAAGTACAGTAGGTGCTTAGAAATGTTGGCTGAGTTGAAAATAATGTTTCGTCAATAGAAAATCTACAGCACTTTTTTTTGCATGATCGTTAACTTAAATCAATTAACTGTTTTCACATATATGCACACACTCCAACTATATATGAGGAACTCAGTATCACACGTCTTAGCACACAAAGCAATACCTGGAAAATAACTTATCAGACAATCTGTCACTGAAATAATCACAAAAGCAAAGCATCACTGTTTTACTTACACATGGACCAGCCAAAATTCTGCAGTATCATTACTTGATAGCTAGAAAAATATCTGAAGACTATTGTTTTTAAAGATATATAAATGAGCTAATAATATTTTACTCTGAATGGGATTTTGTACTTATTCTGATAAATAAGTCCACTATGAAAATCTTGTCTGAATCATGCTAGAAAGCTGTCTGGTTTTTGTTTTGTTCTGTTCTGTTCTGTTTTAATTCAACTCCTTTCCATAACCCTTTCAATCTTAGTACAACCAGGAAAGAACACAGCTTAGCAACAGAAGACTGCTTCTTGAGGACTCGGAAGTATGGGAAAGCTCCTTAGTCACTTTTCAGTCTTCTATAAAAACAAGGATACAGCTACTAATGGTTTTGATGCCGCTTACATGAGTCAACATGGTTAACACTTGAATGGTGCTCAATTAATGTTAGGGGAAATGGAATTCTCTTACTTTCCAAGAGGCAGGAGCTCAATTTCCTCATTTATAAAATAAATGTTACCTACACCTTTGGTTTATGATGAGGATTACTCATGTTAGACCCGGATCTGGCTCACTGAAATGGCTACAGATGGGTTGGTTATTATCACACACACAGACACAGACACACACACACACACACACACACACACAGTTGTTACTTTACTTAAAATACACTGAAATAGCAAAATGTCAAGAGCTGTAATTAAACAGATCTGACCCCACCAGTGAGAATTCCTGTGGAGTAGCTGTTGTCTGTAACTCTAAATGTGCTAGGGTGTATCTGAAGGACAGAGCAGAGGATCTCCGAATCCCAGCACAATGCCACAGAACCTGTGCTTACCCTACACATAAAGCTTTTACGGTGAAGCCAGTCAGTAGCTTTTAGAAATGTAACTTGCCACACTAACAATCTAAAAAGGGAAAACCATATGGTCATCTCAGCCAGTACAGAAAAAGCATCTGATGAAATTAAACACCCATTCAGGGCAAAAACTCAGCCCACTAGCAAGGAAAGGGAGCCTGCAGAAGGGCCAAAGAACCCCTGTTGCTAAGAACGGGGGCGGGGGGCAATGAAAGCCCCAAGAAAGGGCAATATGCCTCCCAACCACAGGGACAGGGACATACACACACACACAGATGCCACACACACCATGCACCCCCCACATACATGTACACCATAGAAACACAAATACACACACACACACACACACACACACACACACACACACACACTGATCACCAGGTCCTAGGTAATGCAAGGCAGCAAAAGAAAGAGAAAGGACAAACAGACTTGGAAGGAAGGAACCAAACTTGGTGTCTGAAAAAGACACTGATCATCTATGTGGAAAATGCCAACCAATGTACAGATCACTAACCAATGTACAAATCACTATGGAAACCACCAAGCCAGCAAGAGGGTTGTTTGAAATGATGGAAGTGTCTATTCATAATTGTTGTAGTGATCCCCAAGAATACTCCCAAAATAAATTTTTTTTTGAAAAATCAGTGAATTTTACTGTATATAAATTATATCACAAAATAAATAAACACAGGATTTCAAGAAAGGGAACAAATGCTTTGTTGCTCCTGGACCAGCAGGCTGCAGCCCAGGCACAGGTGTGCCCCAGCTACACGCAGCAACACTGGATTCACTGCTCCAATGCATCAGAAGCCAGTGGATTCCCTATCCTGAGGGAACACCCGTGAGAAAAGATCCTTGGGAAAGACATTTGAAATAACACAGGGATGCAACTGTTTCCAGCTTCCATGGAGCTGGGGAACTATGCTCAGGCTCCACATTGGTTGCAAAGATAGTACTTTATAAACTGAATGGGGCTGCAGCCCATTCAAGCTGTGAACAAACATTAGGTATGGTGGCTCACAGTTCAAATCTCAGTACTTGGAGGCTGAGGCAGGACTATCTCAAAAGTGAAACCCTTGGGACAGGCGTTGTGGCACACACCTTTAATCCCAGCACTTGGGAGGCAGAGGCAGGCGGATCTCTGTGAGTTCAAGGCCAGCCTGGTCTATATAGTGAGTTCCAGGACAGCTGGAGCTACAGGGAGGCCCTGTCTCAAAAAGACAATAAAAAAAAAAGTGAAACAGTCTTTAAAAAAAAAAAGCTGTGGACACAGAAATATGTTTAACAATAATCCAATGTTAAATCTGAAGCTATTGAGCTGGTCATGGTGACGCACCACCTTTAATCCCAGCACTTGGGAGGCAGAGGCAGGTGGATCTATGTGAGTTCAAGGCCAGTCTGGTCTACACAATGAGTTCCAGGTCAGCTGGGGCTACAAGGAGACCCTGTCACAAAAAGACAAAAACAAAACAAAACAAAACAAAAACAAAAAAACCTGAAGCTATTTTATACCAAGATATTTCCCTAAGTCTAGTTCCCTGGTGTCACAGATAAGGAAACCGAGGCTCCAGAAAGAGGAAATGAATTGCCCAAAATAGCATTGCAAATTTCTTCCAAAAACCAGAAAATGTTTTTTAACGGAACAAATACAAAAACTACATAATTTGAATTTGTAGTTGATACACACAATCAACTGATTCATGATCTGAGCACAGCTGCGGCTTCTCCCTCTGCCTACCACACCCCTCCATAGAAGGGGCAACCTCAGCACATGTCTGTCTGCAGGACCTTGCACACAGAACCTCACCTTCAACACTGTTTCCTTGCTTACCACTCTTACTTTGGAACAGATACACACTATGTTCACATCTACCTGGGCCTGAAGACATGGAGCATCTTTTTTTTATATTTTATTATTTTATATGTATGAGTATATTGCCTGCTTGTAGGTAGGTTCACCTGTGTCACACATGTGGTGCCTGTGGAGGTCAGAAGAAGGCAACAGATCCCCTGGTACTGGAGTTATGGACAGTTGTTAGTTGCCATGTGGGTGCTAGGAATCGAACCTGGGTCCTCTGCAAGAGCAGTCAGTGCTCTTAACCACTGAACCATCTCTCTAGCCCTTATGTAATTTTTAAAATATATTTTATTAGACATGAAGCATCTTAAGACTGCCACTCTGCCAATCAAAGGAAGAAAGTTGAGAGCTTACCATTTGCAGAGTACTGGAACAGACCAACACTAAGCACAGCCTCTTTCCTAGGGACTCGCCACAGAGCCTTCCAATCGCACCTGAGAAACCAAGCAGGTGCTTCCTGGAGGCCAGAAAATAAGCAGGATCCACCTTATCTTGCCAAAGGTATAGAGTGCATTTTTTTGTATAAAGTTTACATAAAGGAGAAATGTCTTAATCCAGCCCATTAAACTTCTCCATTTTCACTGACTTTCGAAAAGAAAAAGTCCCAACACAGCACTAACCATCAAAACATGTTGAAAAACTTTTTCCCGCTTTTTAAAAAATTTAAGTTGCCCACCCACTCAAACCAGAAATGGGTTTTTCATGGATTCCAGCGCCTTTCATTAGGCTTTACAGCCTGAGAGGTCAGACTGTTCCTTCTGCCTATTTCCCCGCCTTGTTCCTATCTCCCTCCCCTCTCATCAGATACCCACCCTCACTGGCCTCTGCCTGGCTGGCCTGCCTGTCCCCCAGCAAGCCCTTCTTGTACCCACACTGGCTTAGAGGGATATTGCTGACACTCATATCTTCCCCTGTCCCAGTCACTCAAAATCCCCCCAGGGCTCTCAACTCCAAAAGGATAAAGTCTAAGCTATTGTCAACTTAACACAGAACATTAATTGAAAAGTGAACCAGAAGCAGTCAACACATACCCAGAAGCAAGCAAAGCTTTCTCTGGCACAGGAAAAGACAAAGACAAAGAGACAAGAAGAAAATAATAATTTTTAACTGTGGCCAGGTATGACAATGCATACCTATAATCCCAGCTGAGGCAGGAGGCAGGAACCTGGAGAATTCAAAGCCAACTTGAGCTATAAAGATCCTGTCTCAAAAAATGAAGATAAAGAAGTAAAATGTACTATATACCTCCCATAAACATGTACACGATGATGTAGCTGCTTTTATTTTTTAACTTTATTTTTATGTATATGAGTGTTTTGCCTGCATGTGTTTAAGTGTACCACACATGTATGGAATGCCTGAGGAGTCCAGAAGAGAGCCTCAGATCCCCTAGATCTGGAGTTATAAACCGTTATGAACTGCCATGTAGGTGCTAGGAACTAAACCCTGGTTCTCTGCAAGAGCAGCCAATGTGCTCTTAACCACTGAGTCATCTCCCCAACCCTCACTTTTAATTTTTTTAAATTAATTCCATCAATCTTTAAATTCCCTTTGATTCTCTTTTTGATTCTTTGATTTAAAGAAGTCTTCTTACTTAACACTGAATTAAGAATATTTATACAATAATAAAAGTAAATTAAATTCAAGCTCTTTATATAGTTTTTAGTTTTATTAATTCTTACAACACAAAAGTAAGACATCACAATATATTCCCTAAAGTACATTTGGCATTGGGCACAGTTCAAGTTTAAAAGACAGAAAAAATAATAATACTGGCAAAGATGAATGTATAGGGGCTGGAGAGATGGCCCAGCAGGTAAACAGACGTCTGCCAAGCCTGACAACCTGAGTTTAATACCTGCGACCCAAATGGTGGAGGGAGAGAATCGACTCCCACAAGTTGTCCCCTGACCTTCACATGTGTGCTGCATATTATATTTACACAAATAAATGTAATTTTTTTAAAAAAAAAGATAGGAATATGTCAGGAATACACTAAGAGGATCAGCATTTTAATCCAACTCTTTGAAGATGTCCATGAACATTATAACCAAGTGGCTAAAACCACAGTCTTCATCTCATGGCACTTGATTTACCTATGAACTTCAGCTTATATAAATTTCCAGTCACTTTCATCCTACTCAACCTAAAAACAGACTGGGGAGATAACTCAGCTGGTAAAGTGCTTGCCACATAAGCATAAGGAACTGAGTTTGGATCCCAGCACCCATGTAAAATGTCAGAAATGATGGCGCATACCTGTAATCCTGCTAACCAGAGAGGCAGAGACAGAGGATCCCTGGAACTTGCTACTCAGCTTGTCTCACCAAATTAGTAAGCTCCAGGTTCAGTGAAAGACCCTGTCTGTCTCTGTCTCCTCCTCTTCTTCTCCCTCCCTCCCCCTCTCCATATAGATGGTGGAAAGTAATCAAGGAAGACATTCAACATTAACCTCTGGCCTCCAAACATACACATGCACATACCTACAGATACACATGAATACCACACGAGAGAGAGAGAGAGAGAGAGAGAGAGAGAGAGAGAGAGAGAGAGAAAGAGAGAGAGAAAGACAGACAGACACAGACACAGACACACACACACACTCAGGCCCACCAAGACCCTCCCCTCTTCTCCAGGGAGCTGAGACCCGTGAGCAGTTTGTGTGCAAAGGACATCCCTTATAACCTTACCCACCCTCCACACCTCCCAACTCAAGGTCTCTGAACCTCAGGACTTGGGACAAGAACATTCTTGGGGACAGAGGCATTCTTGTGCACTGTGGGACATTTGATAGCATCCCTGGCCTCCACCCACTAGATGCCAGTAGCACCCTTCACCCTCAGTCATGACAAACACGTCTCCAGACCTTAACACAAGTTCCTCCAAAGCAAAGCTACCCATGCTAAGCAGCTCTACTCTGCCTAATCCCACTAATCTTGTTAGTCATGGGAAGGCCTCACCAGCCTCATCCTTCAACCATGTTCTGTGGGTCCCTCTCTCATGACACCTTTGGATTTAAAGCCTCCGACAAAACTACCTGATTGCTTCTTCTTTAACGGAACAAATTCTTCAGTGCCCTCCTCACAGCCTGTCAGGCCACAATGCCCATGCTGCTACCCAGGGATCCACACTTCAGCACCCAGCCACTTCTTAGCACTGGACCCAGTCACCATCAAAGGATGGCTCCCAGCGCCTGCCCCAGCTCTTTTCCTCTCTTCTTTCTGTTACTTCATTCACTGCTCCCTCCCTGCCCCAGCATGACAGCTTCCAGTCAGCCTGCCAATGGCCTCCAGCTATAAAAAAGACAATCACATTGGCATGAGTTACACACCCAGCCTTGGCGACCATGAACAACAATCTAACTTGTGAAATAACAGCATGCTACAGGCAAAATCAGAGCATCCAAAGAAAGGCCTGGCATTCTGCACTCCACATGCAACAGTGCCAAATCTGCAAAGCCTCCTTGCCTCTTCTGAACCATGAGGCTTTGAAAACAACACTGTCCACAGAACCTGGCCCCTCCCTGCTCCATATGATATGATCCTGGTACCAGGGAAGACAGGCCATATGTGAGGTTCAAAAGGTCATCTAACCCAGCCAGGTTCAAACTCCAAGCCCCATCTCTAATTGATTTTTTTCCACCATTAGTCACTCTAGCCACACTTGGATCTCTGCTTATGAACGAGGAAAATTCCCAGGGAGCATGTGTCAGTCAAGGTGGTGAGGCTGCATCTAGAGATGCATAGTTGGTCTGGAGCCTTAGAGGAGAACAGTCTTCCAGCACTCTCCAGCCTATACCGCTTATCACTGGCAGTCAACGTGCCCGCTCTGAAATTCCTCTGAACATTTCCCCAAACAGGATGTGTTCAATCAGTGAGTCATGAAAAACAGGGTATTTCTAGAAATCCAATGGAAGGAAGGTGTGGGAGCGAATTTCTAAAGAGAGAACAAAAAGACAATATGAAAAGCTAATCAGGAATTCACAGGGCCGGAAGTGACCACTGACCAGGTCTTTGCAAGGAGTCTCACAGTGGCTGGCTGCTCAGCCTAGTCTATTTCCACCTGGTGCCAGGCAAACCCACCTTCCTGCACCTCAGCCCTACCAACTCCTGGCTTGTAACTGAGAGCTTTCCAGCTTCTGGATTTGCACCATGAGCAGAACTTACTTCACAGACAGTGGGTCAGGTCCTGAGTGTCTCATCCAACCCCTCAGGTACCCAGCAGCAGAGACGGCTCCTTGCTTCTGTCTCCTCCTGCATCTCTGAGGCACCCTCAGCACGTGACAGAGCCTAGGCCAACTGCTCTCCAGGTCTCCTGGGTGAAGTCTCACACCAATCCTGTCTCAAAGCAGCTGAGTTATTGTTTCCCAACTTACAGATTCAAAGCTCAAACACAGACACAGATAAAGGTAGGGTAGGCAGGATCAGGATGAGGTGGGAACCCAAGACTACACTGGCTTGAATCTTGGTTTTGTGACTTCTGTTGGTGATCTGATTCATTCCCTCTTCTCTAAACAGAGATATGATGACAACACCTACCCACAAGGTTGCTGTATAAATTAAGAGCATTTAACATTTGTAGAGCACTGTGCTTGGTATATAGTAAGTGTGATATAAGTGGTTTTTAAACAAGTAAAGGAAGATATTTGCCCAGGGTCACATCAGTATCAGTTGGTGAAGCCAGTGACTGAGTCCAGGTCCAGCTGGCTTCAAGGAAGACAGATGCTCTGATCATTGCCCACGCCAAGGCAGGACATAAGCTCTGCAGGAAGTAAGCCATTTGTATCCTTTCTCTGCACTTCCCTATAAAGTATGTTGGTCCTGGTCCACCATACTCATCATACAAGTGTTACTAAAAAGTGAAGCCTGAAGAATTTATAAAGAGGCTATCTCTGAAAAAAAAAATTACAAACACTAAAAATCTCCTGGGGCCTGCAAAGAAAAAGACACAAGGAGCATTTAATAAATCCTCTCATCAAGGTAACCCTAGAGCCAGTACTGAGGCTCTGACACTGACAAATAAATAGACTGTCACAAGACAATACAATGAACCGGAACACTAGGTGAGAGAGCAGGTGGTACCCAGGCCGTACTCATCACTACTCAATAGCCTCTTCAAAGCCCTAGTATAACACCAGTCTCCATTATAACTGTCGAGGATGTCGATCACTATTACCAAAGCTCTGTCAAAGTTAACCTCCCAGTCCTCCTGAACAATAAGTGGACGAATCAGACCCTTTCAAAGTCATATCTCTTAATCTCTCTAACACTGAACTGCTTTGGTCCCACTGAGTAGAAGAAATATGGAGCACAGACTCAGAGCACTCTCCCTTCTTAATGGGTGGCAATTTGGAGATACAGGAGTCCATTGAGCCCTGCTAGTGATAGATCTGGAGTAAAACAACAGCTGGGAACATGTTTAACCTAGAATTCCTTCCTCCTGAAGGCCAAGGCCACTCTTCCTGCACAGGGTGAAACTGAGTCGATCAAACAAGGTTATTACTTTTTTTTTAACTTTTTAAAATTTTTATTTACTATTTTTATTTTATGTGTATGCGTGTATTGCCTGCATGTAGGTAAGTGTACCCATGTTGTGCAATGCCTGTGGAGGTCAGAAGAGGCTGTCAGATCCCCTGGGACTGGAGTTACAGACAGTTGTTAGCTGCCATGTGGGTACTGGGATTCGAACCCGGGTCTTCTGCAAGAGATGGCTCAAACAAGGTTATTACTTTTTGAAGGATCTATGTTTACTAATTCAACTTTCAAACTGCAAGCTTTCATAGAACCAATAATGCTACAACTCCCAAGAAGGAAATTTCACCCCCTGATACCTAAGCTGTATTTGCTGGTCAGTTTATACATTTAACACTTTAACTCTTTTTGGTTTCTGGTACAGATCTCATTCAGCAGCCCAGGCTGGCCTGGAACTCACTATGTAGACCAGGCTGGCCTTAAACTTTCAGCATTACTCTAGTCTCAGCTTTCTAAGTGGTAGAATTACAAGCATGAGCCACCACAACCAGCCACAAATATTTAAGCATGTGTGACTGTTAGGCACAACTCAGGGTGCTAAGGACATGATCAAAAGTTTCTGTCTCCTGAAGCTTAAAATCTAATAGGGCAGAGAGGAGATAGAAAATAAAAATATAGGCTGAGGGGGTAGCTCAGATGACCAGGAAAAAAGAAGGTGGCAGGAGAGGCTTGGGCAAGATTGGGCCAGATGGTTGGTACGGGGTTGTGGGTCAGAATCTGGTCCTTACTGAAAAGGTCAAGTCCAGAACTTCAGAGGAGGCAGAAGCTGCTGAATAATTAATCTAGCTGATAGATGACTGGGTGGAAACGGAGCTGTAGAAAGAGACAAAGGGGATCAGGTCAAGAAAAATTAAAGTAGCAGAATAATCTACAGGACAGGAGACGCAGCCAGAGGCCAGAGGTGCTGATTATAAATGCCATTTCCAGAAGGAGGGGTGGGTCAGGGGTGAGGATGGTGCTGACAGAACTGGGGGAGGAGGACTCCCTTACCTGCTGCAGGAAGGACACCTGACCCCCAAGGATGGCAAGGGAGAGACCCAAGCCTCTCCATGGGGAAGAGGAGGCAGGGGCATTTCAATCAGCAGAATGACTGTGGGGGCAGTGTGGGGGTGCCAGGGATACCCAAACACCAGGTAGAGGGCTTCCATCACTTTGGGGGAGCTAAGGATGGAAACTAGTGCCCTCTAACAGTGTAATGTAGGGGCAGGTGCCAGGATCTGAACCTGGGCCAGTGAGGAGGCAGCAGCTGTGCGACACAGAAATATTCCCTGATATCTCACTAAGAAAAGGTCAAGTACCACATCATGACACAAACTCGGTTCCCACCACACCAGAAGCTTCTTATATCTGAGGCACGAACTGAGAAGTGATGACATTATGTCTGATAGCAGGTCCTGCTTGACCACAGAAGAAGGCAGAGCCAGAAATCCCACTAAGGAGCTTAAGGAAACTGTCACCTGTTCCCTAGAAGTAACATGGTACTGGCATGGCAGACAGTTCACACCAGTAACCCTCCACCACCACCACCACCAGTAGACAGAAATGACCAACCACTGCCTTCCCTTCCCTTCCATTCTGCTGGTGGAAAGATGAAATTCCTCTTTCCCAGACCAGCATAGGAAGAAAAAGGAAGGAAGTGGCTTAGAGAAAGTCAGACTCAGACCGCAAACTAGGCATCTCCCCACCAGGAGAGGCAGTGGGCTATGCTGCCAGGAAGCAAGCTGGCCCATCTTCCACCATGGAGTAAGCCAAGGACATCCCTCATACCACCACTGCCAGGCCACACAACAGGCCCCGGCACGTGCTTGGGGGTAGACAGTAAACACTGCCCCTGGCTTTGCTACACCACCTGCTCCTCACTGTCCCTGTCAGGATGCTCGTGATTAGAAATGTGTTTTCCAAGCCAGGCGTGGTGGTGCACGCCTTTAATCCCAGCACTCGGAAGGCAGAGGCAGGCGGATATCTGTGAGTTCAAGGCCAGCCTGTTCTACATAGTGAGTTCCAGGACAGCTAGGGCTATAGGGAGACCCTGTCTCAAAAAGACCAAAAAAAAAAAAAAATGTGTTTTCTTGACAACCTTCCCTTCAGAGAGAACAAAGCTTCCTTTTCCTTCCCTGTGTCTGCAGGTAGCTCAGGAGATATAGGCACTATATTTAGCATCTCCACTCTCAGCAGCAGCAGAGCCCTGGTCCATGCAATGGAAGCAGCTCTCCCTCCCTCCACCCTTCTCTTAGGAGACAGTCTCCCAGTCACCACTTATAATACAGCTGTGGGCTTGCCCTCTAGGGAGACAGGCACAGCTACAGTTTTCCTGCAGGTTCCAGCTCCATTCCAGGCCCTGAGCTCAGCCTAGGGATCCTGGCATACCTCCATATGGTAAACATGTCAGTCAGGTTGGTGTTGGCCTATAACAGCCTGCCCAGGTCCCCATCATTGGTATTCTGGGTCCCCTGCCAGACCCTGAGCAAAAGAACCCTGTTCACTCCCAGAGGTTGTTATGACCAATTTCCTGTTGTCATAGCAACTGCCTCTGTATTTGTAATCATCTGTTTATATGTCTGTCTATTCTGGAACTGGACTCACAGAAATCTAGGCCTCTATTCACATCAGTAAATGATCTCATGCCTGAAGAGGACAGAAAGGCCATCAATGAAGGACTGAAGCAAACACCACCATCTCTTTTGCCAAAATCAAAAAAGCTATTCTCAACCAGCACCTTCCTTACCCTGCAGAGCATGGCTAGGACCCCTCCTCACTGCCAGGCCCAAACTCATCTCTTCTCCAGCCCACAGCCCTGCACTCAGGCACCTATTCCCTTCCTAGAAAGCTCTGACCCACTGTCATTTATTCCATCATACTCCATATATGGCCTCTAGTAGTCTTAAGTGCAGGTGGCTCCAGGCTACCATACACTCTCTCATCCTTCCAGGCCCAACACTGCTTCTAGCTCTCATAGGACACAGCCACTTGCCAGCCAGTCATAGTAGACACGCTGGGTCTCTCTACACATCTCCTATCTGCTTTGTATGCCCCCTATGCCCAGCTCAGGGGTAGATATGCATGCTCAGACAGAACTCAGAGTGTGGACAGCAAAGGTGGGGCGAGCACTCGCCCCGTGGTGGCCACTAAGTTCTGTCTGATCCAGTGGTTAAATGTCTGCAGAGTAAGAACAAAGTACATCCTGGAAGCAACACAGACTACATGGAACCCTCCAGCACATGCTGCTTCCCCCCACAAACAGCTTTTGGAATCTGCTTGGTTCTGCCTCAGAATGTGAAATGATGGGGGGGTGGCAGAGTTCACAGGTGAACATGGCTTTCCTCCCCTAGTGCTGCCTTCCTCTTTCAGCCTCCCACCCCCATGGAGGCTGAAACTCCTCTTCTCAAGGGGCTCCTCTGTCCTAAGACCATCAGAGGCTTCTGCTGCTGTTATCTCTAAGAACAGCTTCCGGAGCTGCAGGAACAGCACAAAAATTCCACAGGAAATAGGACTCCCTACACACCTGACTACTGAGATGATAAAGCTGAAATTTCAGTTGTATTGCATAATTTCATTGCCAACTAAGCAGCATAAATTTGCATCTATTCAGTATCAATAGGAAGAATTTGCATTTGGGTGGTGGGGGCATATACACATCCTGTTGCCTCTGAGTCTGAAAAATTCAGTGCTCCAATGGCAGTACTGGTTCTCACTGTGTGACAGCCAGATGGAAAGAGACTAGTCAATCTTACTTCACAGGGGAAGAACGCCCTCACCCAGCCCAGCACAACGCAAATACTCCACCTACCAATGCCAAATGGGTTCACTCTCTCATCAATTACCTAATCCCACCTCTCAGAAAGACCCAGAGACCAAGTATGAAAACACTGCAACCAGAGGGCTGAGGACAAAAAGAGGGGCATGATCACAGCCTCAAAGACTGGGTACCACTTAGTTCTCACCCTATATTCCTTTCTCTTCTCAAGAATAAGACCAAGTGAGTGGGCAGAAAGCAAAGACAGAAATAAGCACTGGACGGAGAATACTCACTACAACAGATGACGTGAGCATATTGTTACCACTGAAGGAGGATGGGAGTCTCTCAGCGTGCTCCGTTCCCATGACAAACAACTAAGTGTGGCTAAGCATGCCTCCTTATCAAATAGGCACCATGCACTGTGCCTTACATGAAAGCTGAGGAGTTCCTAATACCTTGTGTTAAAAGATTCACCCCCACTGCATTCAAGTTATAATTACCCCTACGCTCATAACACCATCTGAGCCACACTTCGCAGTCTACTGCAATTATCTGGTTATTGTGAATAAGCAGCACCTCTTCCCAGAACAGCTAATACCACTAGTATTAATAGTAACCAGTACTAACTCCCTTCTGACGTAACGTGTGAATATTTCTCTCCACTGTATGTTCTCTCCACTTACTTGTAACAAACAATGCACATACTACTCATGAAATTCTTTTTCAGAGACTGGACATAGACGCATGTAAACATGGAGAATCTGGGTGTACACACACTAACTTTCCTAGTAACACTTTGCTTTGTGGTTTTTTATTTTTTTATATATTTTATTATGTATGTTTTATGTGTATGCATGTATTGCCTACATGTAGGTAAGTACACCCGTGTCATGCAATGCCAGCGGAGCACAGACGAGGCTGTCGGATCCCCTGGGACTGGAGTTAAAGACAGTTGTTAGCTGCCATGTGGGTGCTGGGAATCGAACCCGGGTCTTCTGCAAGAACAGTCAGTGTTCTTAACTGCTGAGCCATCTCTCCAGCCCCGGTTTTTGATGTTTTATGTTTGGGGGATTTGTTTCATTTTGTTTTGTGTTTGAGAAAGGGTATAGCCCTGTAGCCTAGGCTGGCCTGGAGTTCACAGCAATCTTCCTGCATCAGCCTCCTAGAGTATTGGGTAATTACAGGTTATGGGCCACCACATTCAGCTCACTGTGTCACTGGGTGTGAGGGTGTGGGTGGTTGTGTGTAAACTCTATAAGGTGATTAATGAGTACTGCTAGTCACTCAGTTGGTTCTGGAAAACAAAATGATCACTCATTGGACAAGACCCTTTGTAAGGTCCTGGTTCTAGACTCAGGGTCAATACTGACTAAGTATCTTACTTTATGAGGCATTAAACACCCCCTATTCCACCCCCACAGGGGACATCTCTTTGGCTGCAAAGCTTGCAAAAGGTTTATTTGACTCCAATGGTATATTGAAAATAATCAAGTCTAAGTAAAAACAAGAGCTTATTTTTTAAAAAAGAAAAGAAAAATGAGCTCCTGCTGTCAGGAATCTGCAGCTGGTTTCAGGAAATGAGAACAAAGACAGGAAGCAGGGCCACCGTGCAAATGCTGCTCTGCTGTTCTGCATGAGGACTACCACTGAATACCCAGGGAAAGCCAACAGTGCTCATGGGGGCACTGCTGGCACAGTGGCACTCCACAACCTCCCTCACAAAGCATCTGCCCTTACAGTTGGACGTTGACAGGTGAAACAAGGTCAAGTACCCTAAAAATGCAGTATATGGGGATATGGAGGCTGCTCGTGAACAGTGAAAATTTCTCAGGCACAGCCAGGCTGGAGACGCTGGGAGAAGATGAGATTCCAGATCCATTGGAAGGACTTATCTGATCAGAACTCTCCTCTCCTGCTGGCTGGTGACACCTCTGCTCAGCTGACCACTAACCTGCAATAGCCCCCTCAGGTATGCCTACAAGGAGCACCCTGACTTCCCCCTGATTCTCCCCCACAGGAGGAAGGAGGGGCTGGTTCCTGCCCAAGACACCACTGCCTACAAGCACTGTTTTTCCCTGGCTAAGAGCTGGGAGAGCCCCCACACACCAGTGATGCTGGGTAAGATCCATGCCAGCCATATGGCTTACTGGCACTTTTCCTGGATGGGTTATTTTCCCAGGCACCCTATGAACTGATCCCTGAGTTTTCCTCCCACTGATGCAGAGACCTGTGCCCAGAAAGGAAGAAGTGCCAAGGGGTGGTCCTGCATGACAGCCAGGGAGGAGGTTTGGTCAAGTGCCAGCATCCAGCCCACTGACTCCATCAATCTCCCCCTTTCTACAAAGCCCTGCAGCAAGCAGAAAGCTAGACTTTCCAAAACATAGAATTCCCCAGGCTGGAAGGTACATTCAAAGTCACCATTGTTCAAGAGTCTCAAATCGAGAAACAGGCATATGGCATTCAAGGAAGAAAAGTTCAAGAGAACTGGCAGATAGATAGGTGCCTCCTGTGGCCTAATTACATATAGCTACACAATAGGTGTTGTATAACTAAACCAGGTAGTCAATGAATAAATGAATGAATAATTTAATTTAAGATGGTAGGTTCCTTAAAGGTAAAGAGAAGTTAGTATTTTTTAATACTTTTTTAATTTTCACTTTTATGTGTATGAGTGTTTTGCCTGCAGGTATATAGGTATACAAATGTACAATTCCCAGAGGCCAGAAGATGGCATTGGATCCCTGGAACTGGAGTTATGTGTGGTTATTAGTTGCCATGTAGATGCTGGGAACCAAACCCAGGTCCTCTGCAAGAGGGCTGGTTCCTGCCCAAGATACCACTGCCTCCAAGCACTGTTTTTCCCTGGCTGAGAGCTGGGAGAGCCCCCACACACCAGTGATGCTGGGCAAGATCCATGCCACTTTTAGTGTTCTTAACCACTGAGTCATCTCTCTAGCCCATATTTTTAATATTTTTATTACTAATGCTTACTTCTAGTATGCAGCATTAAGTGTTCTATATACTCTAGACCACTCAAGCTTCTTAGCCCTTAACACTACCTGGGGTGATAAAGACACATGTTAAGGTGCACGGGAAAAACAATCCCTGCTTCAGGGAGCTTACCTACGAAGCATGCTTTCTTCTCTTCCTGGAAAACCAGCTTCCCATTCCCTCCAGCTCAGGAGGCACCTAAGACCTGTCCAAAGCTGTGGTGAAGGAAGGCCTGAACCAACAAACCACAAGCCCACCAACTCCAATGATAGCCATGAGCCAGGTGATGAGCAGTCACCATGAAGCACCCTGCCACAGATTCCTTCCTCGCCATTCCCAAAGTCTTAATTCAGAGGCCCAGGGCCACCTCCCTACAGAGACAGTATCCCCTACTGGACACTATGCCTTGGGCCTTTTTCCGCTCTACCCCCATCTCCGTGTCACAATCATCTTCCGTAAGTCCCATTTTGCTCAGGTCATTCATCTACTCAAAAGCCTTTGCTATTTCCCCACAAATTCCTAAATCCATTTCCAAGGGTCAAGCTCAGCCTTCCATAATCCAGCTCTGAGCCACTTGTCACCTGGGCTTGCTTATAATCTTAAGAGGTAAAGTCAAAACCGAAGAGGCAAAGGATGAAAGTACTAGCTTTCTTCGACTGGAAATTTCCAAAGGTGGAAAAGGCTGTTTCCACAGGTGGCAAATACTCAGTCACTGCAGCAGGCAGGATTTTAAACAGGGGCCCATGTATTATCCTGACCAACACAAGTGCATACAAAAACTGGCTACAAGATGTAGTTCACTGACTGAACAGGAGTGAGTCTGAGTGTCTCAAACCCAGCATATATGCACTGCCCCACGCTGTAGGCCTCAACTTGAGCTAACCACTCCTATGTTTCCTCTTCCTCTGATGAGATTTCCACTCTACAAAAGAGAGAAGCTAGGTTACTGGAGATATGGCTCAGTGGTTAAGAGCACTGGCTGCTCTTACAGAGGACCTGGGTTCAGTTCCCAATACCCACATGGCAGATGACAATCATCAAAACTCCAATTCCAGAGGATTCAACACCCTCTTCTGTCTCTACAGGCATTGCATGCATATGGTGCCCTTACATACATACAGTCAAAACACATATGCATAAAATAATAATAATTTTTTTAAAAAGAGAAGCCAGGACCACTCCCCAGCCCAAAGGGATACCTAGAACTATATGGATGCCAACACATCTCAAAGTACTTTGTGCTCCAGAGCATAGACATCTTAGGTCTATCTCCACAACAAAACCATGCATGGGTGACAATGGACATGCTGGATCATGCACGGATCTATCCATCCACTGTCACAGACAGACAGACATGTAGATGGACAAAAGGCTACCCAAGTGGGTCAAAGAGTAATCACCTCAAGAATTTAGAAAAGAAAGTGGCTCTGATAGATGGTGAATATTAAAGATTTACAGAAGAAAAGATCAATACATTTTCCAATGAAGAAATTAGATATTAACTGGAATGCTATACAGAGCAGAGACTTCAATAATTCTTAAAAGACTTTCCTGATTCTCTAATTGTTTCACAAGGTCACATGACAACCTTGATTCTGCCAACCAAAATGACTTTATTTCCAAACATATAAGCCTTTTATTTTTTAATATTTTATTTATTATTTTTATTTGATGTATATGAGTGTATTACCTGCACATAGGTAGATGCACCCATGTCGTGCAATACCTTCGGAGGTCAGAAGAGGGTGTTGGACACCCTGGAACTAGAGTTACAGACAGTTGTTAGCCACCATGTGGGTTCTAGGAATCAAATCTGGGTCCTCTGTAAGAACAATCTTAACCACTGAGCCATCTCTTCAGCGCCCCCCCCAAAACATATAGTAAGCCTTTTAAAGGAAAAGGTATGAAATCACAATGTCAAGACTTCCTGGATATGAATATTCAACACACATCCTCTCAGAACCACACTGTACTGTGTGGATTCAAAAAATTGTAAGTCTTTACCCTGGGCTAGGGCCAAGCGGGCGTGCAAGTATACACTAGCACAGTCACTCATAGGCTGATTCTCCCAATCTCAGCACTCAATAGACACCCACAGGCCAAAACCTGTCTATATAACACAGAAACAGATGTCTATATTATTCAGCCATTGACCAAATGGCATCCTCAAAGAAACACCAAACACCTCCTTTGAACCAATACTGCAGGAAGGAACTGTTCCATATAAATTCATTACATGGCAAAATTTGGAATTTATTTTAGAATATAATTTCATGGCCATTTTCCTTGGTGGAGTATGTGCTTCCCAGCCAACCAAAGCAGAATTCCCTGATTTGAGTTCAGTTTTAGTTGTAGTTGTTTTTGTTGGGCAGAAGGGAAGGGGGGAGTGCTTTGTGGTAGTAGGGATAAAAACAGGGCTTTGTATAAGCCAGGCAAGCTACATCCCAGTTCCTGATTTTGACTCAGACAATCTACACATCACAAGGCGCTGACTGCGGCTTAATGAGACCCTCCTTGGAATCCTGGAGTAGGGAGCAGTCCTGCCATTCTGTTCTCCTCTAATTCTCTTTTCCTCCTTTCCACCAGCCTCTGCTACTGCCCTAGTCTGCTGTTTGTTGCTATGATAAACACCATGACCAAAAGCAACTTTGGGGGGGAGGGTTCATTTTAACTTATATCTTTAGTTCATCACTGAGGGAAGTCAGGGCAGGAACTCAAGTCAAGACCATGGGGGAACACTGCTTACTGGCTTGCTCCCTCTAGTTTACTCAACTACCTTTCTTTTTTTTTTTTTTGGTCTTTTTGAGACAGGGTCTCCTTGTAGCCCCAGCTGTCCTGGAACTCACTATGTAGACCAGGCTGGCCTCGAACTCACAAAGATCTGCCTGCCTCTGCCTCCCAAGTGCTGGGATTAAAAGTGTGCACCACGTCCAGCCAACTACCTTTCTTATACAACCCAGGCCCACCTGACCAGGGATAACACTGCCCACAGTGGGCTGGACCTTCCAACATCAACATCAATCAAGAAATTGCCCCCACAATCAATCTGATAGAAGGAATCCCTCTTCCCAGGGGACTCTAGTTTGTGTCAAGTTGACAAAAATTAACCAGCGTTAACTATGGAGCACAGGTCCCTGCTGCTCCTATTTCAGGATGTGGTCTTTTCTAGGAACCTGAGGATGATGGACCTCTGACCCAGAGGAATAAGATAGGCTTTTCGGTCACGAAAGGTCTTTCTTACTCACACCTAAGCTCTCATGCATACCCTATGGTTGACAGCTTATTTCAGCTTACAATATATTTTCCTTTGAAAAAACAGTAACAAATGTCTAAAACATGCATTCATCTGCTAGCACTGCTTCTCCTAATTCAACCCAAAATCTAGCAGAGTGTCAGCTAGATAGCAAGTACAGCAGTCTGTGGTGTTATCTAAGGCAGAAACTAAGCCCTGATTAAGACAGGTAGGAACTCACTGGCTAGTATAGATGCATGAAAGATCCGAGAAGACTCATAAATTAAGAGAACAAATGAAACAGGGGCCCTTAAGGGATTTCATATTAATGACAACTAAAGCCATTTTGTCCTAAGATCAATCAAACCTCTTTTACTTTGCTGACCATAAAGAAATAATGCACTTCGGAAATTAGGCTCCTTCCAACGTGGTTCCAGAAGATAATAAATCATTTGAAAAGATAGACAATAAGCCCAGTTCTGGAAGACTGAGAAAGGCAGGGTGGTAGGAAGGGAAGCCAATGTTTAGTGTCACTGTGTGTGAGCTGAGCGATGGACAGGGCCTGAGCCTGAAATCCCAAACTACAGCTCCATTCCAGAGTGCCATCTGGAAGGAACAGCTTCTTTACTTTATTTTTTAATTTAATTTAATTTTATTTTATTTTATTGAGACATGGTCTTGATACAGGTTTTGGTTTTGCCTTTTTTTTTTTGGTCTTTTTGAGAAAGGGTCTCCCTGTAGCCCCAACTGTCCC
>NW_008352891.1:6514716-6518055 GCF_000622305.1 Nannospalax galili
TAGACCAGGCTGGCCTTGAACTTACAGCAATCCACCTGCCTCTGCCTCCCAAGTGCTAGGACTAAAGGCATGCGCCACCACGCCAGGTCCAGAACATCATCTTTTAAATGGAAAAGCTGGGCCCAGAGAATCTGGAAATGCACCAGGGGAAAGAGAAGAGAAAGACAAACCCAGGCTTCACACACTGCTTAGACTGCCGCAAAGCATCCCAGTCCCCAAGGAAGAGGCAGTCAGGCACATGAAGGACAGAAGAGGAGGAAGGTAGAAAAAGGGGGTTCTCCATCCTGCCTTCCATTGTTTTCCTGAGGGCTTGCTCTCCCTGATTGCACAGAAATGCAGAACCTCTTCCAGATCTTACAGATAGAAAGCTGTGACCTGGCAAGCTTTGGCTGAAGCAAACAAAGGCTATAGGTTCAGACGGCAGGGTTGCTGCAGTAGTAAACAGCATCATTCCTTTCCAAAACAAGCAAGCAAACAGGAGAATGTGCAGAGACAAGGCCCTGAAACCTCAACAATTCCCCTTAGTCAAGAAAAGCAGCTGCCTGGAGATTGAAGCAGGTCAAGATGATGCTCATGGAAGAAGGGCCCTGCAGTACAGACCCACCTACAAAGGGTGATTAAGAGTCTGGCATTACTGAGAACAAGCAGGCCTGGCTCCCCCTGAACCATAAATCCTGCAGGTAACTCCCAAACACCGTAGGTGAACCACCGCAGAGACACCTCTGTTAACTTCCTCTGCAACCAAAGATCAGGCAAGGCAACCTTCCTGTTCGCTCTGCACATGCAGAACCCAAATGAGAAGGAAGAAAAGTCAAATTTAATATAAAGAATTTCAGGGCTGGAGAGATGGCTCAGCAGTTAAGAACACTGGCTGTTCTTGCAGAAGACCCAGGTTTGATTCCCAGCACCCACATGGCAGCTAACAACTCTCTGTATCTCCAGTTCCAGGGGATCCAACAGTCTCTTCTGTCCTCTGCGGGCATTGCACAACACAGGTGCAGTTTTAGGGGCTGAAGAGATGGCTCAGTGGTTAAGAGCACTGTCTGCTCTGCAGAGGACCAGGGTGTGATTCCCAGCACCAACATGGTAGCCAACAACCATCTGTAACTCCAGTTCCAGGGGATCCAATGCCCTCTTCTGACCCCTGAGGGCACTGCATAACACAGGTGCACTTACATACATGTAGGCAATACACTCATACATATAAAATAAAAAATAACATAAATAGTCTTTAAAAAACAGTCGTTTTGGCCGGGCATGGTGGTACACACCTTTAATCCCAGCACTCGGGAGGCAGAGGTAAGTGGATTTCTGTGAGTTCAAGGCTAGCCAGGTCTACATAGTGAGTTCCCAGCCAGCTGGGGCTACAGGAAGACACTGTCTCAAAAAGACTCCCCCCCCCAAAAAAACCAAAAATAAAGAAATAAATAAATACATACATAAATAAATAAAGACAGGCCAAATCCAGAATTTTTGAGTGGAGTGGAATCTCAAAGCTGTACAGCGCTTTTCTTTTTGTCTGTAAATGGAGAATTAGATGGTGCCCTCCTGGAGTAAGGAGCCTCACCAGGCACTGGGGATGAACTCCCCGTCACTCTCTGGGTCTCAGTATTAGTCCTGGGCTGTCTGACCTGGGACGGTGGAAGCTCAATTGTCACCCACCTTCTCCACAGCACTGGGCTCAGGACTAAGCAAATGGCGGGTCCCCAGGAAATGCTGATTGAGGAAATCCGTGAGTGGGATGGATCCAGTGGGGACCCCCACTCTGAGGGGAGGACATGGTCTCAGATCTTGGGACCTGTCTCTGTCAGTTGAGGGAGGCAGGGCACAGTCAGCCGTAAACAAAGGGGCACCAGTTCCAGCTCTCTTGAGTGCCAGAGCAGGCACATGGCAGTGGGTTTGAAGCAAGGAGGGAGGTGCATTAGCCCAGGAGAGGGCAGGTCTCTGATGCACAGCAGGGGTGGGGAGGGCCTCTCAATGTTTGCCCAGATTGTGAAGGAAGTTCCTCAGCTGCCTGTCATGGCCCCTTTGCCCTTGATATGTCCCTGCAGGGGAAGAGAGGCTGACATGATACAAATTCCCCAAGGGTCCCAGGTGTCCAGTCTGATTACAGCTGCACTCCCAGGAGCAGAGTTCAGTTCCTCACCTGCTCCCACATCCCCAGATATCCTGACCTAGGAGGGATGGGCCTCCATTCCTCCTGGGCCTCTCCCCAGGTGCTCACAGCATCTGCTCCAGGGGTCTGTAGGAAGGCTGTCTCACACGTTAAAAAAAAAACGGAGTCTCGAGGCAGAGACTGGTCCAAGTGGCACAGCCAGTTAGCTGTGTGCCTGGCTGGGATGGAGGACCAAGGGGCTCCTGGGTATCTCATCTCGTCCTCCTGCATCCCTCAGCTCTACAGACATAGCGGAGGTTTCCCTGCCTCAGTTTCTCCATTTGCCAAGTGCTCCTTCCCTTCCTCTGACCTCCAATTTCACCTCTAGGCCCTGCAGAATAATTCTGGGCTAGCTCTGGGAGAGGCCCAGAAAAGAGAGGTGAACCGTTTATCTCAGTGTGTGCTGTCTGCCACCTGCAAGTTCCAGGGCAAGAGCTGGTGCCAGCTGTTTGCCAGCCCGGCCCAGAGCAGGCTCCATAGTCTGCTTGTCTAGGGCATCCTTCAAAGCACAGTGTATCTGCTGTGGTCATCTTCCCTCATTTCCCACCCAGCGTGTCTCCAGAGAGGCCTCATGGGAGCAATCAACACACACAGACCTCAGTCTCCACAGTCAGAATATGGAACCATACACTCTGAGGATGTTGAGTGCCAATTTATGGAACCTGTAACGTGACCTTGTTTGGAGAAAGGGTTTTGCTTCTAAATGCCATCAAATTATCACATGTGTTTTCTGTTGACTGTTTTGAGGGTCTCACCTATCTGGTCTGGAACTCTCTATGTAGCCCAGGTTGGCTTTGAACTTGGGGGTTCCCCCGCCTCTGCCTTCCAAGTGCTGGGACCACAGGTACGCCCACTACTATACCTGCATTTTTATGAGAACAAGGCAGAGGGACTTCCCACACATGTAGAGGGGAAGGAGAGGCACAGAGAGGAAAGATGTATCCACAAGCCCAGGAATGCTGGCAGCTATCAGGAGCTTTAAGAACCTCTGGAGGGACCTGGCCCTGCTGCTACCTTGAGTTCAGCCTGGTGACACTGACCTGCGGAACTGTGAGTAAGCTTGGCTTGTCTCAAGTGACCAGCGTGACCAGCAGCCATGGGAACAGAAGCCTTTGTTCTTATAGACTGAGGCTGGCTTGGTTAGAGGTTCCTGAGAGAGACGGGAGGTAGGCAGAGGCTCGGGG
>NW_008352891.1:6518867-6530962 GCF_000622305.1 Nannospalax galili
CCATCAAGGAATTGCAAATCAAACATACTCATAGTGAGATACAATTTCACACCTGTGAGGATGGGCATAATCAAAAAGACAGACAATAATTAGCACTGACAAGTATGTGGGGAAATTGGAACACTTACACATTGGTGGTAGTAGAAAGTGGTGCAGACATTTTGGAAGAGAGTCTGGCAAAACCTTAAATACAGAGTAATCCTATGACGTAGCAATTCTGCTCCAAGAGATATGAGAATATAAATCTATACCAAGGCTTTCAAAAATTGTTCAGTACACTATTCCTAATAGCCAAAGCCAGAAATAACCCAAATGTCTACCAAATGATGAACAAACAAAATGTGTTATATCAACAAAAAATTATATTCAGCCATAAAAAGGGGCAAAGTGCTACAACCTGAATGAACCTTAGAAGCATTAGTTATGTAAAAGAAGGTGATGCAAAGGGCTTACACATTGATTCCTTATTAAGAACTGCTCACAGTGAGCAAGTACATAGAAGCCAGAAGCAGATCAGTAGCTGTCCAGGACGAGGAGAAAGGGGAATGGGAAGTGACTCCTACTGATATGAGGTTTCCTATTTTTAATGAAAGTGTTTTATAATTGAACAGTGGGGGTGACTACAAACTGTGAATATACTAAATCTCACATGGCTGGGTACCTAAAAAGGACAGTCTCACTCTGCAGCCCTAACTGACCTGCAACACACTATGTAGACCAAGCTGGCCTCAAACTTGAAGTGGTCTTCCTCCCTCTGAGTAGCAGGTTTACAGGCATGAACCACACCTGGCACAGTTTTATGATACGTTAAGTTGTATCTCAATTTTTTTGAAAAGCAACAAGGGGCTGGAGAGATGGCTTCAGCAGTTAAAAGCACTGGCTGCTCTTGCAGAGGACCTGGGTGGAGGACCCATGGGGCAGCTAGCAATCATCTATAACTCCAGTTCCAGGGGGATTTGATACCCTCCTTCTGGCCTCCATGAACATAGCACACATGGTGGTTGCACTTACATACATGCAGGCAAAACACTCAACAAGTCAAAGAAATGATTTTAATGTAAATAATTCAAGTTAAAGCTGGATGATTCAGCACCAATGCTGCTTTTTCAGGACTACAAAGCAGCTACTTCTTGCTGATATTTATTCCTATCGTGTATTTCAGAGTCATTTTAAATTCAATATATGTGACACACAGGACTACGAGGTTTTCGGGCTGGAAAAGGTGCTCATAGACCATCTAGCTGAAAAAACTCTCATGTTAGAGACTAGACTTCTGTGAAGAGTTAAAAGTTCACACTGTAAAGCAGAGGCCCAGTCAGAACTGGAACCCAACTCTGCTACCTCCTTGGTAGGTGATATGTCACACCACCACACAAACCCAACCAAATCCAATGAACAGATGTGAAAATTGGTGCTTCCTACAACAGCACATCTTCTAACAGTGAGTACACTGCCCCCTACCCCAAATCTAAAACTTTGATATAAGAAAGTATTCATACAACCTTCAGCAGTACACATTGTTTAATGGCCACAAAACCCTGTGATCATCCACACAACTTGCCTTTCACCAGAGAGACATAGCAATGCATGAGGCAAAGAATGTAAAAAAAAAATCCTACAGGACACACAGCCCCATTTGTCCCAAATTTCAGCCAGCAGTGTATCCAAAAGAATTCTAGCTCATGGGCCAGCTGCCATGATGATTATAGGGATATTTGGGAGAGGAAATCTTTAAAAAGGGGGATGAAAGAGGCCAAGCTCATTTTGACCTTTAACTTCTTAAAGGTACAAATAAACAGCCAAGTAAAAAAGAAAAGCAAGAGAGAAGATGGTCAAAGTGTTTTCTCATCCATCCCTCCAGTGGTCACACAGGCAAAGGTCACAGTCAGGGTCACCCGTTCAGACACAGCAACTGGTTATTAACAGATGAGAAGTCTCAAGGGAGCCTGGCACATACCTTTCCCAAGTCCCCTAATAGGCAGCAGGGTCTGCCAGACAGGCGCATGCCAGACATCCTTCAGGGCCACCTAGCCAGAGTTGCTGGCCTTGAAGGCACACTCTGGATCTGTTCACCACATCGGCCTTTCCACACAATCCTGATGGTGTTCTGGAACCCTCAGCCCAAAGGGCTCTGGTGTGTGTCTTTATTCACTTCCTGGCAGTTAAAGCCAAGTACTTAATAAACATTTTAAGATGTAGCTTAGTTGGTAGAGTATCTGCCTAGCACACAAGAAGCCCTGAGTTCTATCTAGAGCATGGCATAAACGGTTTTATACTACATGCCTGTAATCTCAGCACTTAAGGAAGTATCAAGAATCCAAGGTCACATTTGGCTACATCAAAGCCATCCTTGGATGCATGAGTTCCTACTTCAAAAATAAACAGAAAACAAATAAAAATCTCTGATGCAAAGTGTTTCCTCAGGCGTTAGTGAAGTACCAATCACACCTCCTCTAAGTTGGCGTGAAGACTGGTCTGCAGAGGGTCAAAAGTCACCAACTTGCACTAAGGAAACCCACAGACGTCACCAAAGTCCAGGCAGGAACCTGGCAGGGGACATTAGAGGATAAGCAAGGACCCGAACTCTACTCTCCACATGGCCGGTATTCTTGTTCTGTCACGTCAGCTGCTAACTGTAAGATAGGAAACCTGGAGTCACGGAACTCAACTGAGCCTCAGTTTCCTTAACTATGAAACAGAGAAACAGGACCTATCTCATAGAACTAAAAAGATCAAATAATCAGTCTTAAACAAGCACAATTCTTAAAACAAAACTAAAGGCCAAAGAAATATTAGCTATTGGCGTTATTGTTGAACAAAACAAAGCAAAAACACTAACATCTCTTCTGAGAAACGGGGAAAGCGGCCCCAAGAGCCTGTTGGCTGGTTAGAATGCTAAGACAAGGAAATCCACCATTTGAAGGCACTGTCTTCATCAACCACCTGTGGAAAGATGACATCATTAAGAACACTACTGGCAGGGTGGCCTCCTGCCACAGTGTGAGCAAAGGCCGGCCACAGGCCATGCAGGCTGGGCTGGGCAGCAGAGCAGAGACACATGGAGGAGGCAAGGAGGAAACAGAGCAGCTACCAGAAACTCCCACTCAAGAAGAGCAACAGGGATGACTCCCTAAAACCAGAAGTCAGGGCAAATGCACTGACCCAGAGGAACCAACACCCAGGGCCTTCTCAGCCACCAGCTCTACAACCACCAGTTCTATAGAGAGGTAGCCACTGAAACAAAGAGCAGACTCTGATACTAAGATGCTTGATCTGGGTTGGGGAGTTGGCTCAATGGAGAAAGCACTTATCCTGCAAACCTGAGATCAGAGCTCAGATTCCCTAGAACCCACCTAAACACCTGTAATCCAGTGCTTGGAAGGTAGAATCAGAGGATCCCAGGCACAATCTAGCTAGCTAGACAAGCCCCCATCTGTGAGTTGTGGGTTCAAATGAAAGACCATGCCTCAATGAATAAGGAAGACTCCCAGTATCAACCTCAGGCCACTACACACACACGCACACACACACACACACACACACACGCACGCACACATGCTAACACATTTACACACACATGCACATCACACACAAACACACACACACACACACACACACACACACACACACAATGGAACAGGTGAAAGGGTTCCAGCTGAGGGTGGAGGATATGATCAAAAAAAAAAGCTTGATCTGAATCCTGGCCCAATTTCTCTAGGGTTTTCTGTAACAAGTTACAACCAACATATTAAAGCATGTCTGGCAAGCAATAAAATACCCAATAAATACAGAAAGATAAGGAAGGGGAAACCCAACATCAGCCATGCTCTATGTATTCCACACACTACTGCAGCAGAAACCTCACTCATAACCTCATCGGAACAATGCAGCTCACTCAAGGGCTCCCTCGCAACCCTGGGTGGAAGGTAGCTGAGAATCTACCATCACTTCCCACTGGAGCTTATCCCACCTCCAGGTCACCATATGACACGTAGACAAACAAGAAAAGTGCAAACAAAAGAGCTGGCCTTTGGAGGCTACCAGGCCCTAGTTCTCACTTTCATACTCTGATTTGTAGGTCTCCTATAGGAAGCAGGCACCATGTATAGCAAGCTGCCAAAGCTTCACTGAAGAGTAACACAGGAGGTATCCTCTGACAGCAAAGCTAGATAGCTTTCCCACCCCACCTCACCCCTGAGGGCTCTTCTAAACACTACCCCACAAGCTAACACTGACTCATGATGCAGCTCTGCAGCTAGATTCCCAAAACCAATTCATGACACTGACAATAGAGCATGAAGCCTGTTTCAGAGTTGAAAATCAGTGACTCCAAAAACCAAATTCAAGGCATCTTACCATCAAGTCTGGAATCCTTAGTTTGAATCCAAGGGGTCCATAAACTTGGATTGGGGAAAAAAGAAAAAAAAGATGTGCACCCATACACTTCATTAGTTCATTAGCATCTAACTGAAATTTAGTGTTTCTTCAATTATGAATGAAAGCAACACACCAGGGTAGTGCTAACGGCATCTGATGCAGTAACACATTAGTTATTAGCAATATCACACAGTATTATTTATATTCACAGTACTCTACAATTGGGGTATTTGTTAGACCCACTAATGTATCTTTGTATTACTAAAAATTACATATTAGTATGGCACAATTTTTTAAAATGTTTTACAGACTGAATTTCAATGTAATTGACTTCATTGAAATCATAAGTTTCTATTCTGTGCATTAAAACCTCATTCTAGGCTAGGCATGGAAGTGCCTTTATTCCCAGCACTGGGGAGGCTGAGGCAGGTGGATCTCTGTGAGATGGAGGGTAGTCTGATCTACATAGTGAGTTCCAGACCAGCTGGGACTACAAGGAGACCCTGGCTTTAAAAAAAAAAACCAAAAACCCTCCCCCAAAAAAATCTACAAAGCAAAAACAAAACTCTTTCTGAGTAGGGTACCTGTAATAATCCCAGCACTTCAGAGGCTGAGAGGCAGAGTTCAAGGCTAGCCTGGGCTACATAGTGAGACTCAGAAAAGACCGAGGGAGAGAGGAAAGTCTTTCTGAAAGACTATCAAAGGATCCATGCACAAGAGAAAACAAAAATAAGAAACTGAAAGTTATACACACAACCTGAGAGTAAAGTCTTCTGTAGAAAAGGCACTAATTAATCCTGTTCTCTTTACAGTCCTGGCACCTAGAGGTGACAATATATGCTAGATACCTGGTACACATTTATGAATAAATAAACTCAACCAAATTCCTTTATAAAAATCGCCATCCTCATAAAAACACAGCCTGGACATTCCAGCTCCAACTGATGAGCCATTTATTCCACAGCACTGTGTCCACAATGAAGCAACAGTGGTAGAAAAGCAGGTGGAGGGGCCCTGGCAAGCCATCTACTTGGAGACCATATCGGGTCATGAGGTCTAGGTGAGCTCATCACCATTCAGTAGAGAAAGGAGAGGGTTTGGGGAGCTAGAAAGGGTTGAGCATGCCAAAAGACAAGTATCGTCTACTAACACCTGCCCAGAAACAACAGCAGCAGCAGCAGCAGCAGCAGCAGTAGCAGCAAGGCACCCTCAGCCTGACTCCACATCCCTATTTGGTATCCATAGTTACAAATGGCCTCAACACCAGTCCCATGGTCAGGCATGCTGCACTGTGGGCCTAGACACTGCCACTATGCAATGCTAGACAGCCAGATCCACCTTGAGGCTGCTGGAAGGCCCATCCCTCAGATGGCTTCCTTTGGGGCCTGAGCTGTGCTGTCCTGTCGTGCTCCCTCACTCACTCACCACCAGCACACAGTAACCACCAGCCAGTGGGTTCTCACCATTCAGTGAACCCCTGGTCTGCAGCACTGTCCCCACCTTACCTGGAAGACTACACCAATCTTCCATCCCCAACGGGTCTTCCTCTTTTCTCTTAGGCCTATAAAAACTGAGAGGTCTTTAAAATGTGAATCAGACCATGAAATTCTGAGCTTAAAACCCTCAAGAGCTTCCTACCATATCACAACAAAAGGCAAATTCCTTCCCCAAGGCAGGTGGGGCCTAGTGTGACCAGGGGCCGCCCCTCCTCTCCCTTGCCTATTCTTCTCTCAAAGTACTAGCCTTGGGGTATCTCAGGTCTTTTCCCAAGCTCCTCTTTCAGGCAGGCATCCTCTGCATTCAGGACTGCTCAGAGGTCACCTCTGCAGAGAGGCCTGTCTTGATTTCTGTTTCCTTTCCTCTCAAATTACCTTCCCTCCTCATAGTATGCATAACTTTTCCTTACAGCACTTACCACTACCTGGTACAGCATTACATAATCACCTGTGTATCAGTGATTATCAACTACTTGGGAGGAGCCTTTTAAAAAATGTGGAGGGTCCAGGCCTCACCCAAACCATATGAGATCAGAACTCAGAAGACTAGGGCCAGGCTCCTCCAGTCTACAACCCCCATCCCCGCCCCCAGGCAAATCTTGAAACACAGCCAGGGCTCACAGTTTACAAGAGTGCTTCTCAAACCCTACACATGCACAGTATGTTCCTGTGTGTGTTATTAAAATGCAGATTCTGATTCCACAGCTCTAAGGTAGGATCTGAGGTTGTGCTTGTCCAGCTGGTTCCCAGGTGATGAAATGTTTGTGGTTTTTTAGTTTTGGTTTTGGTTTTGGTTTTCTTTGGAGTTGCAAAGGTCTAAAACTGCACTCTCCAATAGAACTTTCTGTAGTGATGACCAAGTTTTAGATCTGTACTATTCAACATCATGACCACTAACCCAGGTAGCTCCCAAGCATTTAAGATAAGCTAATGTGGTCAAGGAGCTGAATTTATTCTTTGGCTATTATATGGGGCAACTGTGCAAATTTTGAATGTACATGCTCCACAATGAAAAACTCTCAGCAATGTAAGAATCAAGGCTTACTCCAAAATCTTGGCCTGAGCAACCTTCTGCAAACTGGGTAGAAGTGAAAGTCTCACCAGAGGCCTAGTTGGGTTATGAGCTCAGGACTGGGGTATTTACCAAAGGCAGAGATGCAGATGTGGAGGACCATATTGAACCACCTTGGAACAGCACCATAAGGCCCCCTCCACTCATAGCTGTGCCATATATGATGGTCCCAGCCTTGGGCTCTACATCACTGAACTATCTTGCAGACACAGCCTTATGATATATGAGAGTACTGATCTGCATGAAGGATATCTAGATCCCCCTAGACCACAAGTTCTTTCACCTAACAGCATGATTCAATAAATCCCAAATGAATGGCAAGGACTGGAACACACAAGTATCAGTAGTACTTTTACTGCTAAACGTAAAAGAAGAATTGATTTCAGCTGGGGGAAAGACAGCTCCCTCTTAACTGATTCAAAATGTTCCAAACACATCAATTCAGATTTCAGAACAGCATAAAAGGTGGCCTTGTTTGGCCCATAGAGGCTCACTTCCAAGAACAAAAATACACTGGGCAATAAGATGCTACCCTTCTGACCAGAGATCCAAAATCTGTTAGTCTGGGATTTGGCGAAGCTGTTTTACAAACAAGTCACAAAGGGCTACAACTCAGAATCACAGTCTTGTCTAAAAAGCAAGGCCTGGTTCCCAGTGGAAATGCTGGGGTAGGGCGGGGGCAGCCCCAGAAAAGCTGGGCTCCTGGGAGTCTGCACAGCCCAGATGTTTATATTCCCTCTGCAGTTAGAACCCTGTGCTTAGAACAGTAAAGAGATTTCCAAGGTAACCAATGACAACAGAATAAGAGAATCATGGCCCCGGAAGAAGGTAGATTAAATTTTAATACTTAAAACTACATCAGTTTATTTTTAGAATGACATCAACACCAAATAAGCAAGGCAGAATGAATGGAGCTATGAAGGAGGGCCTAACTAAGGAAAGGAACATCCCAAGAATGTATACAATTTGTCCTTATTTTAAGAGTATTTTGAAGTAACTAGAGGCTTAAAGAAACCAAGACACAAAAATAAAGTCAAGACAAAGGGGAAAAACACCTGACTTTTCAGATTTATGCCACAAATACTTATTTTTCTCCCTGTTTCCAAGAGTGCAAGGCTGACTCCAGTTGAAGCCCCACATTTTGCTGTTTGCTAAAACTGTACAAAATAATTACTTCATCTGGAGAAGGTAATCACCAAGTGAAAAATTTTAAACCAGCTATACTCACCTGCTATCAAGACACTAAGCTGGTTAAAAGGCATGCAAAGGAGCTGGGGAGATGGTCTGGTGGTTAAAGTGCGTGCTGGGAAAGTACGAGGACCTGAATTCCAATCCCCAGAAACCATGGGAAAGCTGGGTATGGCATATATAACCCCAATGCTGGGGATGGAGAGCAGAAAGAGGTGGCTCCCCAAGAGGCTCACTGTCCAGCCATGCTAGCCTAAATGGTGAGCTCCAGATTCAGTGACAGACCCTGTTTCAAAAAATAAGGTGAAGGGCTAGAGAGATGGCTCAGCGGTTAAGAATACTGATTGTTCTTGCAAAAGACCCAGGTTCGAATTCCAGCACCCATATGTCAGCAAACAACTGTCTGTAACTCCAGTTCCAGGGGATCCAACAGTCTCTTCTGTTCTCTATGGGCATTGCACAACACAGGTGCACTTACCTACATGCAGGCAATACACACATACACATAAAAAATAATAAATAAAATATTTTAAAAAATAAAAAAATAAGGTGGAGAATCAATTGAGAAAAACATCCTGATGTCAACCTCTGACCTCACCAAACAAAACATACGGGCCAGCACACTCCGACACATATTCATACATCACACACACATACACACACACACACAAAAAAAAATTAAAAAGTGATTCATGGGCTGGGCATGGTGGCTCATGCCTTTAATCCCAGCACTTGGGAGGCAAAGGCAGGCGGATTTCTGCGAGTTTGAGGCCAGCCTGATCTACATGTGAGTTCAGGGCCAGCTGCGGCTGCAGGGAGACCCTGTCTCAAAGAGACCAAAAAAAAAAAAAAAAAAAAAAAAGTGATTCATGGAGTAACAGACATACAGTTTCAATTTACATAATTCCTTCAATCATTCATCCATTTCCCTCTCTTCCCTTTAATTCCCATTCACCGATCTCCGTATATTAAATGGAATGCAATCTGGTAAGCAGTTAGCATTTAACAAACCACGGATCTGTTGGGTACTGTGCTATGGACCCTTGCCATGATCCTCCAGAGACAGACAGGTATTGTTATCTAGACTATAAACCTGAGGAAAATGAAGGAAAAAGAAAAGTTAGGTGTCTACAAATTCATATAACTGGCGACTGGTAGAGCCTGAACTCGAGGCAGCAGATCTGGCAAAGGAGTCATTTAGAGATTGTACTATTACTAAGAGTAAGAGGAAGCCATGTAGTTTCTGAAAAGAGCAAGGAGCCAAGTTCAAATTCCACTTACTAGCTCTATAACCTTAAGCAAAGTACTTAACCTCTCCCAGTCTCAATTTCCTCATCTATAAATCAGGGACAGAGTAAATACAACAGATGTGAGGTACAGAGCAGGCACCAGCAAGCTACCAATACCAGCTGCAGGCAAATCAAGAAAGCCCATTTCAGTTAGAAAATAACCACTACCAGAAATAACCTCCATTGGAAATGAGCAGCTTCCCAAAAGTTAATAATTAGTTTTAAATTAGCTTAGTAATTCCATAACTCATTTAAACAAAAGAATAAGTGCTTATCATTTTTTCATTTTATTTCTGTGAACCGTGACAATACTCATTTCTCACGTCTCAAAATAAAAAGATGTTTGTTTAAAATCCAAACATTGTGGGCATCATTTGTTATTACATGACACACAGAACAAGTTTTGTAATGCAGCTGAGCATTAAATAATCTGGGGGCATTATTTAAACTAATCCACAGATTCCTCAAGAAGTAAGCAACTTTGAAATTCGGTACAGGTTCGAGTTCACACACACTGCCGTAGTATGTACACTGCAATAATTTAGAGTAAGATAAACTTGCAATGGTTCTAATTTTTCCATTTTTGAAACTTGAACCCATTCTCTGCTTACACGGCCACATGAGACAGCCTGCAATTTAACAAAATGACCAAATCCAGTCTCTCTTTAATCTACTCAGTAACTAAGTTCTTAGGTAATCGTCTGCACAGTATACAAAAGCAGCTTTGGATTCATCCCCTGTAAACTAAAATTAATCAGACAGAAGGGATGTCAACTTTAATAGCACCTCCTATTTCCCTGGCTTCCCAGCATCTGCCAGTGTTAATAATATTTAACTCACCAACTACAGTGAGAAAAACAGAACTTTAAACACAAGCTTTTTTTAAAGGCATCACACACAAAGATACTTTCCTTTAAGAAATAGTCCTACCTTTTTATTGTAATCATTTTCATAAGCATTGTTAATAATGTGTCTTCAAAACACTGAATATTTTCCTATTGCTTTTCAACTGGCACTAATGGAAAAAAAAAAACTCCTTGCCCCACCCCCAGCTGCCCATCTAAAGGCATTGCTGACAAAAGTATGTAATAAAGTGATCTGCGGATCACTGAATTGACTGTAACCGATTTACATTGCAGTTCCTTTTCTGAGGAAGAGAAAGGAAGGGGAGGAAGGAGAGAGGGTATTCTAGCTCTACTTCCAACACTGAAAATGCTGAATGTGGTGTTTTTCATTTAGCTTAGTATTGACTGTTTATGTGTATAAAGGAAAATTTTTTCGACTAAAGAAAAACATTCTAGTTTTTTGGTTTGTTTTTTTCAAGCAGTTCCTAACAGCAGATGCTTTGTTAAAGTAAGGGGGGTGGGAATCTAATGTCATTGCTTAATTTAAAGCTCTGTGAAGACACCGCCCCAACTCTGGCGCAGGTATTTTCTCCTAACACACAATACCCAATTGTAAAATTGTAAGTTGACATTCTGGCCAATAGAAATGGAGTGATCTGTGCGCTACTGCTACTTATCAAGTACCTTCTACACCAGTTAGGTACCCACTGCGAGCCTAGCAAAGGGCTAACTTCTTTATACACAATGCCTCGGATGCTGAAAAAAAATGCATTTCGTCACGTTTGGAAGGTGAGAAAGATGATGGAGGCGAGTCTGCTCCGAGCCATGGCCAACAGTCCCTGGACTCACACTGCCCTTTCCCGCCCTCTTCAATTTTCAACCCCAACTTCTCAGCTCTAAGCGGTCCCTCTTCCCCGGAATCTAGAGAGCTCACTGGTAGGATGACTTTGCACCTTGAAAACATCACACTAAAATCAGGCCTTTTCCAGGTTGAGGGTAAGGAAGGGAATCTGGGTGCAAAGAGGCAAGACACAGGTAAGCGGGGAGAGGCCACCTAGGGCCTTTCATGGCTCTCGGGTGGGCCAGCGCTGCTCTGCGGCACTGAGTGGGAGCTGCCAGGCCTCTGGGGCTGGGATGAGCACCCCTGCCTGAGCAGCTCCGAGGTCCCCTGGACCAGTCCCGGGATCGGGGTGCTGCGGAGCTCCACTGATGGCTCAGGGCGCACAGCTGCCCCCACCGGGCCACTTCTGGAACAAGTTGGAGAGGTCGCCGCGGGGGACCACCACCCGGGGCCGGGGCGCGCGCAGGGGTGCCCGGCTCGGAGCTGCCCCGGACTCTGCGGCCGAAGTTGACCACACCAGGATGGGGGAACCGACGCGGAACCTTGTCAGGGGAATGAGATGGGGTAGGAGGGTCCCCCCAAAAGGCCCAAGGTGGCCAAGCAGCCTCTTCCCCGAGCCACCTCTCCGGGAACAAAGGGCTTCTGTGTCGGGCTAGGGTGGCCCGGCCGCGTCCGGCTCCGAGAGACCAGAAACTTTTCCCGGGTGTGGACACGGGCGGCGGGGACCCGGCACGGGCCGCCGGGAGCTAGCGGGTGCCCGGGGTGCAATGCCGCGTCCCCAAGGCCGGAGCCCCCGCCTGGGACCACCGCTCACCTCCTCGATGGCCGCCACGGTGTTCCGGCACTGGGCGGTGCGGGTGGTGAAGCTGGAGGCGGTGGGCGCCTTGTAGTCCTCATGGGTCTCGGCCACGAATTCCGACACGGAGATCTGGTCCGGCATCGCCGCGGCGCGCGGGCGCGGACGGACGGCCGCGCGGGAGCCGCCGC